>NC_062290.1:79267497-79568876 GCF_902655055.1 Lutra lutra
TAAGCCTTGTGAGAAACCAAAAGTTGATTATGACATAGTCTTTGCCATCAGAGAAACCCACTGAGGTAGAATGTGTAGGCACATATACGTTCTCATAAGCAAGGGTCTTAGTCCAGAGTGGAGGTGAAGGTAGTAGAGTAGAGGGGATATATTTAGAGAACAAACTAAAAGAAGATGACTAGATATGAAAAGTTGAGCAGAAGGAAGAGTCTGAGATGACTGAAAAGTAAGACTTAAAGTTATATTTGACCACTGATGGAAAGAAAGAGAGTGGTTCCCATTGTAAGAGAAAATCAATTCTGTCACCAGAGTAGAAATGGCTGGTCAAACATTAGAGCTCTGGTGCTCAGAACCGGAACAGAGGTAGGGATTTAGGAGTCACTGGCAGACAAATCAAACTGGGATTGTAGAGTAGGTAGGTTCTCCATAGGTAGGACAGAGAAAGAAGTGTGTCCTGCTTCATCAAGATCAAAAGCTTCTGCACAGCAAAGGAAGCAGTCAACAAAACAAAGAGACAACCCATGGAGTGGGAGAAGATATTTGCAAATGACAGTACAGACAAAAGGTTGATATCCAGGATCTATAAAGAACTTCTCAAATTCAACACACACAAAACAGATAATCATATCAAAAAATGGGCAGAAGATATGAACAGACAATTCTCCAATGAAGACATATAAATGGCTATCAGACACATGAAAAAATGCTCATCATCACTAGCCATTATGGAGATTCAAATTAAAACCACATTGAGATACCACTTTACACCAGTTAGAATGGCCAAAATTAGCAAGACAGGAAACAACGTGTTGTTGGAGAGGATGTGGAGAAAGGGGAACCCTCTTACACTGTTGGTGGGAATGCAAGTTGGTGCAGCCACTTTGGAGAACAGTGTGGAGATTCCTCAAGAAATTAAAAATAGAGCTTCCCTATGACCCTGCAATTGCACTACTGGGTATTTACCCCAAAGATACAGATGTAGTGAAAAGAAGGGCCATCTGTACCCCAATGTTTATAGCAGCAATGGCCACGGTCACCAAATTGTGGAAAGAACCAAGATGCCCTTCAATGGACAAATGGATAAGGAAGATGTGGTCCATATACACTATGGAGTATTATGCCTCCATCAGAAAGGATGAATACCTAACTTTTGTAGCAACATGGATGGGACTGGAAGAGATTATGCTGAATGAATTAAGTCAAGCAGAGAGAGTCAATTATCATATGGTTTCACTTATTTGTGGAGCATAACAAATAACATGGAGGACATGGGGAGATGGAGAGGAGAAGGGAGTTGAGGGAAATTGGAAGGGGAGGTGAACCATGAGAGACTATGGACTCTGAAAAACAATCTGAGGGTTTTGAAGGGGCAGGGGGTGGGAGGTTGGGGGAGCCAGGTGGTGGGTATTAGGGAGGGCACGTATTGCATGGAGCACTGGGTGCTCCAGTGAGGGAGGGAAGAACAATGGTAGGAAGTCAGGGAAGGTAGTGAGTAACCGACAGAGTATCAGAACCTCAATGTGTTACAATTTCAAGAGGTCCCACAACACCATAAGGTGAGTTCCCCTCATCTTAAAAATGGAGAAACTTGAGCCCAGGGAAGCAAAGAGTCTGGTCCAAGGTTTCCATGTGACTGGGTCTATTGTTGATTCACATTCTTCAGGTTTTTGAACCTGAAAAACCCAGCTCTAAACCCTGGATCTGCTACTTACTGGCCATCCACATAGCTAACTTCCTTGAATCTCAGTTTTCTGATCCATAAATTAACACCTTGCCAACTAACTGTGAGCATTATGTTGAAATCAGGTATATGGTGTGTCTGATATGGTAGTGTTTAGTACACAACCTTCAGTGGTACCCCCAAGCCAGCATTCTCTTTTGGAAATTCATGGGGACTACTGTAAATCATGTGCCCTCCATTTAATAGTGTACATCCTCCCTCCTGTGAACCCAGATGGATGGAGATACACTTTGGTTAGGTTGTTTGGGTGTTTGTCTCAAATACTAATGATAGTTCACTTTGGCAGAAAAACAAACTCAGTCCAGTGGGGTTCTTGGAATATTAATCCAATGTGTTAACAAGAGAATCTATCTGTCAGGACCTCCTGAGCAGGCATCTCACACACAGAGCTCCAGAGGCACAGATGAGACAACCACTGCCCTCTCATGGGGAGCCTGAGAACCATAACTCTCTTCTCTGATCTAGAAGATGGCCCAGTGTCTTCTAATACTTATTACACCCCCTGCCCCAACCTCACCAAGCATATATTTTTAAAACATGCAGCTCAGAAACAGAATAACTTGTTCAATATCACACAGCAAGTTAGTGATGAAGACTACAGAAGAAATCTAACTTCCTAGAACACAGTACAAGAAATTTGCCCCTGAGTTAGAGGGACTTTGTGTGAAAAGAACTAACTAACCCAGCTGTTGGGTAAGGCTGACCACCTTCTCTTCAAATTTTCTTACAACGGTGAGGAACATCTGATGTGTTTCTCCACTCGTTTTACCAATGAGTGGGTCAGAGTGTGCAACAAAAATGGAGCCAGTCAAATAAATCAGGTTATAGGAACTCAGGAATTCAGAGATTTGGGATATAGACTAAGGTATGGAGAACTCCATCAGAAATTGAAATTGAGAGGAAAAAAAGTGAAGAGAAGGATGTTGAAACAAAGATATGGGGCTTAAGACACATGTGACACAGAAAGATGGTGAGGAAGTAGAGCCAGACACTTAGATGACATAAGAGGAAAACATAATGAGAGTAGGAAGAATCAGCACAGATGATGTAGACAGAAGGGAAACCAAGAATGGGAAGGGGATTAAGAGATGCAAACTTTCAGAACAGAGAATGTAGTCAATGCCATGTCAGTATGGTGACAGATTAAACTTACCGTGGTGACCATTTCATAATGTATATAAATACTGAAGCATTATGTTATACACCTGAAACTAATATTGTATGCCAACTATACTTCAATAAAAAATTAAAAAAATAAAATATGTATTTTTTTTAAAAAAGGAGAGGCAAACAACTCGGGAAATGTGTGGTTCTTGCAGCTACCAACTGGCAGCCAGCAGCAGGGGGCATCAGAACTCCACGGATATTAAAAGGTAATTGAGAGAGGAAAAGAATATCAGAAGAAATTGTGTGTGAGAGAAATAAGACACAGAGAAAAAGGGTGAGACCTCCTTCTTGTAACTTGAAACTAGGAAGAACAGTGAATAGTTCTCTCTCTGGGAACCTGAATTCAATGGTATGGATAGCTCCCCAAGCATCTTCCTGTCCCACGTAAACACTGGAAGTGTGGACGTAGTTGTTTTAAATGATATCAAAGACTTACACGAAGACAAAGAGTCCAAGGGACAGAGCCTGTTCTTGGCCATCTAGTGCACACGTTGGCAGAACTCACTCAGTTACCCATCGTGTATCTAAAGGCAACAATCTTACTCTAATATCTTCCCCCATTTTACCTCCCCAGATAAGGCACCAATGGAAAAGTGAGCCTTAGAAAATAAACAACGATGGACTGATGTTGGAACACCATTTTTTCGGTTTTGTCTTTCTCTTCTCACCCCTGCTGAGTAGGTCTTATTCTCCCAGCCTCTAGGCAGACTCCATTTCCTCTGAGGTCTCTCCATCAATCAGTCTTTTACCAGAGAGAAAGATGTGTGTTGGGGGTGGGTAAGCATCCTGTTTCAGTTTTTGATGTTTCAGATGGGCTCAGCTTGGCTCAGGTATCCACCTGCCTTGGGCCAACCATATTCACCAGGGCAGTGACATATTCTGACTGGCTCAGCCTGAATAACATGCCCACTCCTGTGTAGGCAAAGATGTGGATGGATGAAAACATGGGGGTATCTGCTGACAGAATGAGGGGTTACAGTCGTGATCCCTGAAGTCACAGCAAGTTAGGTCTACAAAGTACATCTTAAAGGAAGTTGACTGTTACTTTGAGCTCCTTTCCTCATCTGTCCAGTGGCATCAGTTATACCTGCCTTGACCCCCTCCAGGAGTTATGGTGGTCTGCATGAAACTTGGAGCAAATCACACTTCCTATAATAGTTATACAGATGAGCAGCAAGAAACAGATGGAATATGAGTGAGGAGTCTTGGATGTTAGTTTTGACTCAGACATAAATATAACCAGCAATAAAAATTTTGAGTAAGTTCCTTATCTTGCTAGATTTAAGTATCCTTAACTATAAAATATACATGTAATATATAGAGGTTTACTAGGTCAGTATATTTTTCAAGCTTTTTGTGGTCGTTAGACCCCCTCTGGGAGTCTGAGGAAAGACAGATGCCTTTACTGTCCCCCTCAAAGTCAAGAAATCCATGAATCCTCTCAAGTCTCTCTATAGACCCCACAATAAGAACTTCTGGATTATATTGCCCTTGAGATGATATCTGACTCCATTCAATGGGTTGAAAAGAGGGACTGCATTCTTAGGGGAAAAGACAATTGTGAATCAAGCAAACATACATCTCTCCTTGGTTTAAATCCTCTTCCTTGAAATATCACACATGTTTCTCATTATCTCCTTCCTCTGGACTCTTCCTTCTCTACTTTTCCTTATTCTCCCTCCATCACCTCATCACTCCTCCCTTACGGGTAGTCAAGTGGGGGTATGACTGAAGTTTCTTTTCCATCTGTGTTAGCGGCAGGAAGTACTGTTATCAGGGAAATGGATGGGACATGTATCATCTCTTATCTGCATCTGCAAGAACTTAAATAGTGTCTTACCTCCAACCAAAATAAATCAAAGGAGAGGAATTTTAATTGTAGTCACCAGGTGGTGAATTCAATACATCCACATGAGTTTCTGGGCTGGCAGTATTGTCAGAGGAGCTTGTCTCTCCAGGCAGGAGGATAATGGGACTGCAAGCCTGGAGATGGGGGAAGAGGGGAAGAGAGGACTCTGGGGGTTATAACAGTGGCTCCCTGGTGGAAGGAAACAGTCAAGGACTTTGTTAAATATAAAGGCCAGAGAAACATTCCCTCATGTCAGGATTTTCTCCACTCATGCTCCGTAGTAAACGGTTTCTCCAAGGGACTCACAGGGATTGCTCACACCAGCATGACTCACACAGTCCATGATGGGTCACACATATCCATAATTTTCCACTGATCAGTAAGTTTGGGGCCATAGATAGAGCTCTAACTTGGGTTTCAGACAGATCTGAACATGTAACTACTCTCAATATTAATTGTTGGTGCCTTTCAATTAATAAATATTGAGTATCTACTGCCTGCCAGACACTCGTTCTAGACAGTAGAGATATATCATCAAAAATAGAGAGTAAGTGTCAAGTTAAACATACACTTAGCCTGTTATCTAGCAATCCCATTCCTACATGTTTAGCTAAGATAATATTTTCATAAAAAGACTTGTACATGAATGCTTCTAGCCACTTCATTCATAATAGCCCCAAAACCAGCAGCGAGCTAAATCTCCATGATTAGGTCAACAGAAAAACAGTCACATACTCATTTCAGTGGAATACTACTTAGTAATAAAAGAAACTATTGATACTCAGAGGAATATAAATGAATTGAAAGCATTGAAAAGCATTATGTTGAAAGAATTGAAAACATTATGTTAGTAGAAGTAGCCAGATATGAAAGGGCACATACTGTGTGATTCTATTTGAATGGGTTCCAGAAGAGGAAGACTAATCTATAGTTCTAGAAATCAAATCAGTTTGCTGCATAGGATGGGGAGGGGATCTTTTTTGGAGTAACAAAAATGTTCTATATCTGATTGTAGTATTACTTGTCAAAACTCATCACACCATACATTAACACAAATACACTTAATTTCACATAGAGTATAATGTAATAAAGTGGGGGGAAAGAGAGATTTATTGTGGGCCACATAAAGCTTTGTTCTGGTGTGGAAATTAAGTCAGCAAATTCAAAACGTATGTAATAGGGGCGCCTGGGTGGTTCAGTCATTAAGCGTCTGCTTTCAGCTCAGGTCATGATTCCAGGGTCCTGGGATCGAGCCCCACATTGGGCTCCCTGCTCCGTGGGAAGCCTGCTTCTCCTTCTCCCACTCCCCACTGCTTGTGTTCCCTCTCTTGCCGTGCCTCTCTCTGCGTCAAATAAATAAACAAAAACCTTTAAAAAATAATAAATAAATAAATAAATGTACTTAATAGAATAGCAGGGGGCAATAGGTGTTAAGATGGAAAAGTAGGCCTTAGCGAGTGGCAGGAGAGAGAGAGTTGTTTTTTATGTGGTATGAGCATAGACAGCCACTCTGTAAGCTGATACTCAAGAAGACCTGAAGTAAAAAAGTGAGCTGTGTAAAGAAAGGCATTCCAGACCAAGGGAAGAGCAAAGTCCTTGAAATAGTGCCTCAAGGAGAGACACAGAGGTGAGGCTTGAATGGCTGAGCAGAGTGGACAAAGTAGGGAATGGCGGGGCCTGACTCAGGTTTTTGAGAAAGAAAAAAAATTCAGACACATCAGGTCTTTGAGACCATTGCTTGGACTTTGGGTTTTGTTCTGTGATCAAAAACCATGAGGATGTTTTGACTTGAGGACTGATACAGGTTGACTAAAGTTTCAAAAGTTTATTGTGGAGAAGATACTAGATGTGGGTAGAGAAAACACATGGAAAGCTTTTGTAATGATCTAGGGAAGATAGGACGGATTTAAATGGAAGTGATGGGACACAGTCAGATTCTGGGTGTATTCTGAAGGCAGAATGAATTTACAGAATGTAATATGGGGGATAAGAAAAAGAGTCATCAGGGATGTCTCCCATGTTGGCCCAAACAACTGGAAGGATGGAATACCACTGTCTGGCACTCAGCAAGGCACTTAGTTTTTTCTAATTTTCAATTTTTTAATCTCTGTTATAAAGGTGCTAAATTTTGCTTTACGGAGTTCCATTATGAGGTCAGAGATACTGTAGGTGGGAGTGCCTAAGACAGGAGAAATTCAATATCTTAATATATACTTGTTTTTCATTAGCGAATTAGAAATAATCTCTTTTGTAGAGGACTTCCAATTATATTGTCTCAGTGATTACTATTCCCAGCTATCTGAGAACATCATTACACCCATTTTGCAGGACTGACACTTGAAGAAGTGAAGTAATTTGCTCAATGTCCAATATTGTTGCAAATGCTAGAACCCAATCCAAGTCTCTTAATGTCATATAATGTAAACCCTGGTGTCTTAACTCCAAACCTTCCTCTCCATATTTCCAAGGTCTTCTCTAGATGTTTAGTTCAGTATAAAGGTTTTATTTATTTGTTAGAGAGAGAGAGAGAGAAAGAGAGGGAGAGTGCACAAGCAGGGGTAACGGCAGGCAGAGGGAGAAGCACATTCCCTGCTGAGGAAGGCGCCCAATATGGAACTCGATTCCAGGACTCTGGGATCATGAGCTGAGCCGAAGGCAGACACTTAACGGACTGTGCCACCCAGGTATCCTTATTTAGCTCAGTTTAAGTAAACATTCCCCAAACATCAACTTTCTCAAATAACAATACTAAGGAGAAGATAAATAAGCTACAGTTATTGCAACCCAAGGTATCTCTCTGAGTACTCTTCTTTGGAGGAAAATCATATTGATAGTAACTAAAAATAAGTATCTCTTGACTAAAATAGTCGAATGCCTCACATTTTTTTTTCTGGCATACTATCATTCAATATTAATAGCTTCCCTATAAAGTAGGTTTTATTATTCCTGTTTTATAAATGAGGCAAGGTTTTGAAAATTTATATAAAGTTCAGACATCTAGGTATCACAAAGTTCTGTAGCTTGGTCTGACAAGAAGACTGTTGCGTATCACACAATATTGTTTCTATTCACCCTGATACCCTTTCGTAGTCCATTCGGGAGAGAGTCAGCAGGCTGTCCATGGCATTAGTAGGTGCAAGGCCAACCTGAAAGTGACGGAAGACACATGTTGGAGAACCCAGTGGCCCTGAGCGTTTGAGTCCAAGTTCTCAGGTTTGTAGCTGACTGCAACCAGGTCAAGATTTGGAGAAACAGGATATCCAATGAGTTCTGAGCCTCTAACACAGAGGCCAGGAAAGTTCCTGCAGCTGGCCCAAAGTGAGAAGTTGCTCAGCTCAGATTTGGAGCTTTGTGCTGCCTTCGTGGTGACACCATTAGGCAAATGAGCTGGTCTGAGGGAGGCTGATAAGGCTCAGGGAGCCTTTCCAGACGGGGGGGTCCTTTGAAGCAGCCACAGAACAATAAAGCTGCGGGCCTGAGATAGGAAAGGCCTTGAAAACTAACCAAATGAGGGCCTCTTCCTTAATTCCTTAGAGCTGAATTTTATCAGGAAGGCCACTTGTGCTTACAGAAAGCTCTAATCGCTCACAGTGGGACACAGATTCTCAGTGAGACTGCAGTTGCTGATCAGGTCTAAATGTTCAGGACTCTGTCTAAAGACATGTTTCTCACTGCGCAGCCTGCCTGTTCTGTTCTCGCGGCTTCTTTAGAGTTTACTAAGCACCTGGACCATCTGAAAATCATGGTTGTCAAAGACTATCCTTTTCTCCCAGAAGAATTAAGCTTTAAGTGATCCCTGGGGAGGACAACACCTGCCTCCATCATGCCAGCCTCAACAAGGATGCATCAAGGGCCCATGACTACCTACCCATCTTCTCCCTCAAGATGGATGGTTGGAAACATTGTTGTCAAGAGCAACAACTCATCAAAACTGTCTTCTGTCTCTGAGCTCTTCTCTTGGTCATTGGAAAGAACAATGGCTTTGGAACCAGAATACCCAAGTTCCCATTGGCTCTTTTATCTAAACCTTGCATAAGTAATGACTTTTTCTTGGATTCTGTTTTCTTATTCCTGAAACAGAGATTATGGCTTTAGTTCACAGGGCTGTAGAAGGGTCAATTACAATACTAATTTTAAGGTGCCTCAAATTGCTTCTGGTACCAATATGACTGGTAACCCTAGTCATATTGGATTTCTTTTAATTCTCAGATTTGCCAGGCTGTCTTGGCATCCAAGACTTTCCTTACTTCTATACTGCTGCTTTCTGCTTCTCACTGTCCACCACATTTCTTCAGCTGACTCTCATTTATTCAACTTGCCCATGTAAGTTTATGCATTATTTCCTCTGGGAGATCTTGCTTGATCATTTCCTTAAATCTAGATGGGAGATCCCTCTCTACACGCTCACAGCAATCTGTTCTTCCCTGTTACAGAGATTATTAAAATCACAATTTTATTGGCCATTTCCTGCACTAGGTATTAATCCATGAGAGAAAGGACCACATCTGTCATAGATCTGTGTCAAAGTTATGTGTTTTCCTAGTTTACAGAACTCTTCCATGCTTTGTCAACCTTTGACTCTCCTAATTAAATCAACATCCCTATGAGGTAAGCTGTATTAATCAGTTCATACAAATAAAGAATTAATATTTAAAGAGGTTAAGAAATTTACTCAAATGATACCAGCTATTAGATAATGCCTATAATTTGATTCCAGTTATCAATTCCAGGTAACAAAAGTAAGCACTCATTAAGTACTCTTTAACTGCCACAAAGATGTATTAAGGGTTTATACCACAACTATACTATTCGGATATTTTTATAATACATATTTTACAAACACATCACCATGGTCTAAGAGAGGCTAAAGAACTCAAATAAAGACATGCAAAGAGTATATAGTAAAGCCTAGATTCAACTTGGTTCTCTTGGGTTCTGGAATCCATATTCCTCATCAGCAACTTGTCTCATGTACTTTTGCAAAGGTTCAGTAAGTTCCTTTGCACCAAACAATTATTTCTTTACTCTACCCAAGGTTTTGCTGTTTAAATTTAAAGATGAACTCATTTGCTCTTATTCCATTCTCCATAGATATTTTTTTTTCCATGTTAGGTATTCTTATAAACAAAAGCTATGACTCTTGAATGTGGCTGCCAAAAAATTTGAAAGTTTTCCTAAGAATTCCATAAAGTAGGAACTTTCTGGGTAATGAGTGAAGCAGAGATAATGGACCTACCATCTCTGTTAATTCTTAAGTTAATTCTCAAGTTTTAATACAAACATATTCAGAGAAGAGGTGACAAAGAAAAAAAAGAGTCCTGCTCATTCACTGAGGACATTTTAGGGGAGTTCAGGATCATTAACTCAGGGAAAAGACTGGCTTTGTGTACGTGTGTGTATGTGCACACACACACACATTCTTATGTAAGGCTTTGTGAGTTTTTGACAGAAGTTAGTCATGATGGCAGTCTTCGAATATCAGAGACTGATAAGTGGGAGATAGAAGGACAGAGGTCTTAATATAAGAACGTAGTTTATAAATGGCAGTTATGGCATATAAATAATAAAAAGGCATATAAATAATCTTGTGTGTATAGTAGACATACCAAATGATCTAGGGTCTTCTTACGTACACACTTAGTGATTTTTCAGTTTCCTTTCAATTCTAAGAATCCATTATTATGTGAAATTAAGTTAGCAACTTCTAATGATACTGTGGATAATGAGTTTTGAACAGTTGGCTAGAAATAAGTAAAATAAGAGCTATTCTTAAGAGCTTTGTGGACCTTTAAATATATATTTTCTTCGACTAATCTGTTGACAAGTTGGTTGGAGGGTGTCTAATGGCCGCCCTCATCTCTCTGAGAGCTCTTTGCAGTTGTTGACATAGCCATCTTGATTCTCTTCCATGAAACACCCCACATGGCTAGTTCAGGCTTCCTCATATGGTGCTTGGGTTACAAGGGACTGTGAAAGGAAGCTGCAAGCCTTCTTGAGAGATCCTTCAGAAACTGTACAACAGCTAGGTCCAAGCCTGTTACAAGCTAGCTCACATTTAGAAGCTTAACATCTCACATGGGTAGAAAAAGTCCTAATGAGAGGATGAGAAATGCCATATTGCAAAAGTACATGCACAAAGGGAAGGGAAGAATCTGTGACCATATTTTGTAACCAATCACACACTTTAGAAGGGTTATTTCATTAGCATCTTACCTAAACTCATGCTGACCTTGTACCAATCAAAATAATTATCACTTATGCTATACTAATGCATATTTTTCAAGTTTCCAGAGTTCTTTAATATTCACTTTCTCTTTCCTTGATTCTCATAGCAATATCTCCTACTAAATGATTGACTTAAGGCACATTGTTTTGGAATTTTAGCTTTTGATTCCTCATCCCAAAAATGGAAAATGTTTTTACTCTTGATATGTTTTAGGATTACTTAAAATCCAGTGGGATAATCTAAGAATGGTTAACAGTATGAGATGAACAATATTATGAGATTTTAATGGTTAACAATATTATGAGATTTTGGTGACTTCTTGCATTAAGAAAGGAAACTCTAGCAGATCATATCTCCTGAATGCCAAATTCTCAAAAAAAAAAAAAATATGAACTACATCAATGTAGGAGTCCTGGGTACAGTTTAGATTTTAAAATACTGGATTTTCCAGGATATTGTATTGGTTTGTTAGACAAAAGAATGGATAAATGACATTAAGATTGTCCACAAAATCTAGTTGGTTTAATTCCATGCTGTGGTAGAAAGAAAGCCTCCATTTAATTCTGCGTCAACCAAAATCAAATGGGCTGAGAACATGGAGATATTGTTTAAATCTCAAAACATGTCTTTATGATTTGTCTACTTACCTGCTTTCTGTTCTGTATACCAAAATTCTTTAAAGAATTTTTAAATACAGCAGGGAACTAATTTCAGGAACAGCAAGGAGTAGCAAGGGAGAATTATCACTTATCATACCTCTCTTTTCTCTCCAACACCCTGTATATGATGGATCACTAAATCTTCTCAGTTATGGATGGGCATTCCTAGGCTTGTCACCACTTGCTCCAAGACTCAGCTAGTTGGTGTCAGATCACAGGGTCAAATTTGGATTTTTTTTTTTTTTTAATTTGGATCTCTTAACAAGAAAGCCCTATATTAATGTACATTCTGAGAATACCACTTCTCAGAAAAATATAAAACTGCAAGATAGAAGAAATTCTTGTAGGAAAGAAATTCAAAAGATTTGAGCATATTTTGGTCACTGTGACCAGAAATAAATCAGACAAAACTTTGGGATCTATGGGAAGAACAGAGGGAGTACCTAGTGATGTAGGGTATACTACAGAAGCTGGGTTAAGAGCAGGAAAGATAATAATAAAAGGTCCTTTAATTCTTTATAGTGGCCCCTCATTAATAATCTCATGAGCACACATTATCTGCCACATTCTCTTCCTTCTCTTTGCATCTTAGGGAAACAGAGAGAAAGATAGTTTTGAACAGAGAGCTCCCCCAGTTCTATCGGCCATATACATAATTCACTTCTAAAAAGCTGCTGACAAATGGCAAGATTCGTTTTAGCGCCAGCCTACCATAAATTTATTTGCTTGTTAATGCAGCTTCCCCAGTTCCTGTTTTTGCTAACTAGGAGCATCGAAATGTCAATCTGTCCTGAGGGGTGTATCAACCTCATGATCTGAACTCAGTAACAAGATTAGAGTATGAACTGCTCAAGAGCACACACTACCTCAAGAATCAAGGCATGCTGGAATCCTAATATCAAAGAATCTTACAATAATAGAACAAGACTTGTAGAACCATAGACTAATGTTCTCTCAGAAGTGGATGGAACCTTAGGGCTCATCCTGTCTTGTGTTGTTTTTGTCTTTCCGCCACTCACCCCAGCTCCATAACCTTAGTTTCCTTGTATATGGTGTTGATATTTAGGGATGGATGAATTAAAAATCTGGCATTATCTTAATGGCATCCCATTGGAAGACAGAAAGAGAAGAAGAGATGGATAAAGTAGCATTATTCAATTTCACTGAGAGGCACTTGGTACTAAAAACAAAGTCATAAATAGGACATGATTCATCATAATCACTATAGCAGGTTGTTGTTTGTTTAAGGTTGTCTTTGTCTGTATTTCCTTATTTTGGCAGAAGGCCTTTGCTTTTCCTTTTGAGAATCATCCCTCCTCAACACTCTGATACTATCTAAGAGGGTTGATCAAAACCCCTGGGCCCAGTCTGACAATTGGCTTATTTCATCTCCCCAGTCATAGTTCATGAATAAGCATGGGGCCCCAGTTAATCAAAGGAGAGTGAACACTGGACTTCGCTAAACATGTAGAAAAGAAGTACTATCTTTTCCCTTGAGTTGCTGATCTAATGAGATGCTAGCCTGATGTAGTAATAACCTTCTGGCCATCTTAAAATAAAAGCCTGATTGAGAATAATGTTACCAGGGAGAAAAGCAAAACCAAGATGCTGAAAGACAAAAAGCCTGGGGAGGCAGAGATAGGGATAGTCCATAGTCCTCACCTCCCATGGTAAGGCAGGGCTCACTATATGTGGCAAGGTCAGGTCAATGCTCTCTGAGTAGAAGTGATGTACCCTCTGAGGGTACAGATCTAAAAAGGAGGTAGTTAAGGTTCACCTGGGTGGCTCAGTTGGTTAAGGTCAGACTCTTGATCTTGGTTTAGGTCATGATCTCAGAGTGGTGAGATCAAATCCCATGTCGGGCTCCATGCTGGGAGTGGAGCCTGTTTGGGATTCTCTCTTTCCCACTCCCTTTGCCCCTCCCCATTTGCACATCCTCTCTCTAAAATAGATAAATCCTAAAAAAAAAAAAAAAAAAAAAAAAAAGGTAGCTAAAAGTTAAATATACAACTACCATGTGACCCAGTCATTCTAATCCCAGGTATTACCCAGGAGAAATGAAGGCATATGTCCATACAAAGACTTGGACCCAAATATTCATAGCACCTTTATTCATAACAGCCCCAAACCAATCCAAATGTTTATCAATAAACAAATGACTTAAAAATATTGTAATGTGTTTTTAAGATGGAATATTACCTAGCAATTTAAAGGAAAAAACGTTATTAATACATACAACAGTGATGAATCTCAAAATAATTATGCTGAGTTAAAGAAGGCAGACAAAAAATGCAAGAGGAATGATTCCATTTGTAAAAACTTCTAGAAAATGCAAAATGATCAATACTAACAAGAAAGTAGGTCAACAGTTGCTTAAGGACAGAGGTGAAGGACACGGATTGAGTTAGGAGGGATTATAGATGGGTATGATTAGGCTTTTGGGGGTTTGTTTTCTTGATTGTGGTGATGGTGACTGTGGTGATGCATGGTCAAAATGCATCAAGTTGTACAATTTATATATATGTAGTTTATTGTAAGTCAATTTGCTGCAGTAAAGCTGAGAAAAACAAGAGATATAAAGCCTATTTTGGCCTGAGTCCGCTAGCAGGGCAGAAGACCCCTCCCAGCAGTAACTAACCTGTATTAGAAAGAAGTTTTGCTGCAATAATGCTGTATATAATAAATCATTCCAAAGTTCAGTGCTTTAGGCATTGACCAGTTACTGTCACATTCACAGGTCTGTGTATTGATTGCAGCTTGGATGGGGTAGCCTAGACTTCAGCATCCTGGCTGAAGGTTGGGTTCATGTCTGTTCCATGTATATTTTACTCTTCTTAGAGCAGTAGCTATACAGGCCAGGATGTCTGCTCTATGTGTCCCAGTCTGGGGCCAGACGGATTGATAATAGCTACCTAAGCCATATTATTTTCATGGCTGGGTCACATGGGTGTGGGAGCCCAAGCCAAAATGGATAACCCTATGTATGACCTCTGCTCATGTGACGTCTGCCAATGTTTCACTGGCCAAAGCAAGTCATGGTCAAGTCCAACTTCCGTGGGGTAGACAACAGACTCAGTCACAACGGGAGAGGAAAAGAAGTCAAGATTTATCTAACAATAACTTACACGATCACATAGATGTACCATACACCAACAAACAAACCTTTGAATATTAAGCTACTCACATACCTGGAGGTTCTTTGTTTTCACACATGAAACTTGTGCTCATGCTAAGAACTTCAGATGTGCACTTGGATCCAATGGTAACTGTAAGTTTCTGTTTTGACAGCCAACACATTTTATTTACTCAGCCCTGTCTGAGTTAGATTTCTCTCACATGAGCCAAAAGTATCCTTACTATTAAAAATCATGCAGAACAGGGGTGCCTAGGTGGCTCAGTGGGTTAAGGTCTCTGCCTTTGGCTCAGGTCATGATCCTGGAGTCCTGGGATCGAGCCCCACATCGAGCTCTCTGCTCGGGGGGGGGGGGGGGGTAGCATGCTTCCCTCTCTCTCTCTCTCTCACTGCCTTTCTGCCTACTTGTGATCTCTGTCAAATAAATGGATAGAATCTTTAAAAAAATCATGCAGAACAATGACTAGCAAAGAGCAGAGTTCAGTAAAACAAATCATATCTATCATTAGTTGAGCACTGACTGTGTACTGGTTGCTTCACATTAATTATTTCACTTAAGCCTCAATCATATTCAGCCAGATTGGTATTATATACTAAGCTTTCAATGAAAAAAACAAAAAAAAACAAAACAAAAACAAAAAACAAAAAACAAGATTCATTGTCTCGTGAAAAAGACAGACTCAAGAAGCAAACCTAGGTCTGTCAAAACAGGACCTATACTTTTTCCCAATTTCTCATGTTTTTGCTCATGAGAAAATCAACAAAACATGGCACCAAAGGCATTTACAATATTTCTCTGTCTCCAGACAAAGCTGAAATTCATTTCTTTCTGAGATCCAACATCTATTGCTTGTTTTAACTCTCTCCTACATCCTCCTTCAACTTCAATTGTTGTCAGTCTTTATCCTTAGTCCTAAAAAAATTCTTTCTCAGTCTGAACAATGTGGTGTTCCTCGAGAAAGTAGTATATGTGCTATTGGGCAGCATGACTTTGAATCCCTAATCTCCCATTTTGTGGTTGTGAGACCTCTGGAAAACTACTTAAACATTCTTCCTTTATAAAATGAGAAAAAAAAAAAATTCCTGCTTACCTGATTTGACAGTTAAATATGATAAAGTAAAAGAAAATTATAAACCATAAAGTACCTCAAATATTATATAGGATCTGTATTTTCATCATAATTAAAGTTACTAATGATTCAGGAGAAATAATCTCTATTGGTAGAATTTTAGCTGTCATAACAGGTGGTGCTGGAATGGGGATTTGCAGCTAGAGGAGGATGTTCCTGCCAAATGACACTTAATTTAGACCACATAGACAGACACTGTATCTGTCTCCATATAAGACAGTAACCTTTGCTACATATGGTAGATTCAATACCACTTCTGGCTGTAAGGTCTCTAGTTACCCAGGGCTTTCTCTAGCCATCTCCAGCCCACTCTATGACCATCAAAAGATCCCCCAACACTGGCTGTGATTTTCTTTTCTTTTCTCTAAGAGGTCTTTATTAACTCCTCTGCCTCTGCTGGGTCCTGGAGGCAACGTAGGTGATTAATGGCTCCTGAATTATGACCCAACCAGAAAGACTGTTGGTGGAAATTTATACTCAGAGCACTAAGCTAGAATTCTTTCAACCCAGGTACCTGACATTCATTGCACAATTTAATTGTAAAGAGTAGTAGTTAATGAGAGCACGGGGGAAGAGGGTGAAATAGGAGCTGAGGTCTGGGCTGAAGGCCAGTGCTCTGAGCAGGGAAGTGACACCAGGGGTCACACTGGGGATGAAGCACAGAGTGGACAAACTGCAGCATTGGAATGGGATTTTCATTATCATCATCATACTTGTCAATAAGAAAGCAGGGGCGCCTGGGTGGCTCAGTGGGTTGAGACTCTGCCTTTGGCTCAGGTTATGATCTTGGGGTCCTGGGATCGAGTCCCTCGTTGGGCTCTCTGCTCGGCGGGGAGCATGCTTCCCACCCCACCCCCACCCTGCCTGCCTCTCTGCCTACTTGTGATCTCTATCAAATAAATAAATAAAATCTTAAAAAAAAAAAAAAAGAAAGGGAAGGCACAGAGACTAATAAGATAATAGCAGCAAAAACAACAACTGCCTTTTTGTTTAGTACTTTCTATAAGCCAACCCCTAGGTAGGAAACTATACAAGCACCAAAGTTAATCTCAAAAGCAATATGGTAAAGTTAGGTTTTATCACCTTTATTTTACACATGAGAAATTTGGGACTCAGGGAGATCAAGTGACTTGTCCAAGATCATGTAGTAAGGTCTTGGCTCTGAGATTATAAATAGGGACTGTATAGACTTTGCAATCTCTGCTCCTTCCAGTGCTTCTGTGACATGGCTTCTACTGTGACTCTTCACTGCTATCACCAATGTACAGTTTACTATATGCCAGGCACAGTGTCTGTGTCTTATCACTACTGTGCTCATTTTATCAATGAGGAAATTCACACGTAGTATGGGTAAGTAATGTGCCCCAAGCCTCATCCTGACCAAGTGGCAGGACTGGAACTCAAGACCAGTTCTGCCTGACTCTTTGGATGATTATCTTAGCCACTGCTATACCCAGCTACAGCTGCCACTAAAAACCAACACTGTCACCCTCTCCAAACCCCATCTTTTAAGATATGTATGTCTATTGTTACACTACCTACAGGTTGGGATGAAATAAATTGGGGGCAACAAGGCAGAATGTATAAAAGGACGTGCTGCCTCTGTTACCACAGCACCAACATAGTCCCTCCAGTGGCATGAATGAGACCGTATTTTGGTAGTTGACCATGAAATTTATCAAGTTCATGGAATCCACAAGGATCCGGAGTCTGAAGTTAAAGAGTCAACTGCGTCCTATACGGGAAGAGCCCTGCTGCTTCATGAAACTGCGCTGTCTTCTAGCTGACTGAAAAATTGGGCGAAACCGGCTGCTAAGACGCCTGCAAACCTCTGGGCCGAGCTAAGCTTCCCTGTATAAATAAATTGCAAAAATAAAGTATCTTTTTTACTTGCATATAAAAATAAGCAAATGAATGTCTTTTGCATAATTGCTACAAATGGCCCCAACCAGCCATTTCCATTTGCAATTTCATATTTCAATAAAGTTTTATTTATTTTCATTTGCAAATGTATTTGCTGCTTGTGAAGAGAAGCCTCATCACTCTGACTGGTGCCAGATTGTTGGGAGGAACTTCCATGCCTGAAAATGGCCTTTCTGCTGACCAGGAGACCTCTAAGCTTGTCTCCTTGCCTTCCCTTTCCCACCTTTCCCTGCCTATTATTGTATTTATAAATTTCTTCCTCTCCAATTACCCAACTGCCCTCTTTCCTGGAGGCTGGAAATGTGCAAGCATCTATCCGATCAATAATGGAACACTATGTGCCAAGAGCTGTTCTAAATACTAGAGATACGGCAGTAACAAAACAGACACGAAAACTTACATTCATGGAATGAAAGATCCAGACAAAATGTGTGTTTGTTCAGGGTAGGTGTTTGAGGGGAGGCATAAACAGCATCCCATGGATAGTGGGCAAAGCATGTGTGTAGGTCCTAATAGGGAAAAAATCTTGTTGTCCTACCTGACCTACCTGGACCTGAAATTGGGAGACGTATGTGGCTGGAATGGAGTGGGCAAGTGAAGAGTGGTGGGAAAGGAGTCTAAAGGAGTCTAAAAGGAAGCAGGAGCCAGAGACCATGGGGGATCTCGCAAACTAGCAGGTATGTGAGAAATAGCATGTTGCAGTGGAAACAAACAAACTAAAAACTAAAGATCCATGAAGCATTTCTTTGGCAGGGCAGAATAAATTCCTTTGGAAAGGTATTTGCACACCAACTGGATGTCTAAGTTCTTATCACTTACACTTCTTATTCTTCAGTGTCTGTAAATTGTGGTAGGAGTTGGTGGCAATTGATGTGACTGAGAATCCTTGAATGCTCAAATCCAGTCTTGACCCAGCCAATGCCCATGGGAGCTCCAAGGAAAAGGTATTTCCCCAAAGAACAAAGAGGGAGGAAAGTGCACTCCTGATTTTCTTTATTCAAAACTCCAAGGGGTTCCAGGATGGGCTAAGCTGGGCCACAGAGGTGACTACTTTTGCCTGTGCCAAGGTTATCACTACTATGATGAGAAAAGGCAAGTCCAAGGAGAAAGTCAAGAAACAATATATCATAGTTAAAATAAATTCTTCTTAAGGCTGAGAGCTTAGCTGATCTAATTTGTCAGCATACGGAATTTCCTTGGTTCTGTCTACTTTCTGGGTGAGAGTTGGGCAATTTAAACTTTACCTTTTTATGGAAGGAAGATAGGAAAAAAAAATGGAAGAGGGAAGAAATAGGATAGATAAGAGAAAGAAAACATTTGCTCCCCAGATCACAGAGAACAATGCTCATCCCAGGCCTCCAAAGATGAGGTTAATAACCAATAACCCCTTAGAAGCAGCTCTAGAGCCATCTCATATCTTTGTCTAACTTTCCCTTTGGAAATACTTGGGCTTTGTAGTTTTCATCAAATCAGAGGATGAAGGAAAACTCAAGAGGCAAATACTAGAATTCATGCTATTAAGGCAAATGAGAGCTTATACAAATCATTAGGAAAATTAAAGATAAGTTTGTAGATGAACCCATTACAAAAAAAGAACTTGTCCAGTTTTAGTATCATCAAAGATAAGAACAAGTAAAATTTCTTTAAATTATTAATTATTATTACTAGTTGAATATATCAGTAAATGCTAAATTGGCATAAGGAAGACTTTCAACCAGCATTGGGGCCCCAGATTTATGGAATGCTGGAAAGAACATCAAGAGGCAATTTCATTGAGTCCCTGCCTCCATTTTGCAGGTGAATACATTTGTGATCATGTTAGAACAGAATAAGAACCCAGCTGCTTCAGATTCCCTGGCCAGGGTTGTCTCAACAGTACCATATCCCTGCTTCCAAGAAAGGCTAGGACATAAGGCATGAGACATGGTGTTTGGAGTTTTTCCAAATGGTTGGAAGCTTGGCCCAAGCTACCTCAATATGGAGCTGCTTACCTGGTGATGAATGCTGTGTCCATGGCACTTACTTACCATCCAGTGCTTATGCAAAAGGACAGTAATTTATGGCTGTTACATGTCTGGATTGGACAGAGGAAGAAGGCCAAATGCAAGGCCTGAAGGTTTGGCTTTCTTTGGCTTTAGCTAATAGTAATTATCTCTCTTTTCTATAACCACAATTAGATTTCCCGCTAACTCATTTCTACTCTTCGCACATTGCTTTCCTCAATCTCTCTGTCTCTCTCTTCTCTGATTAACTTCCAAAGATCCCTGCTAACCAACCTACCTGGACCTCAAAGATAAGGGAATAGAAGGGAGGGTGACATTATTTAGGTAACTTTAATACACCAGGCACTGGGCCAAATATTTGTCTTTTCATTTAAGCTGCACAATAACGCTGTTACAGGGAGTTTACCCTCATAGGCAAATGAGGAAATTTGTCGAGAGTTGAAGAAGTTGGTACATAATAAGACTAGAATTCAAACTCAGCTCCATCTGACTCCCCAAGTGTGCTCTTTCCATGTATCCTCATTTACATCACCACTCTTCTTCTTCTGTCCAATAGATCTCCTTGCCCCTTGTCCTGGGTATACATGACAGCATATTTATGTAATAAACACTGAGATTTTATTATGTGCTAAAATTTAAAAAATCAAAAACATATGGAATGGAGTGCCTACTCTCAAGCAGCTCACAGTTAGTATACATATATATGTATGCTTGGGGCTTTGGACAGATAAAGAATGTATTACTAAGTACATCTTAAGACAGAATGTTCATTCATTTATTCTTTCTTTCAGCAAATGTTTATTAAATAACTATTTTATGCCAGGCTTTATTCTGTACCAGTGTCTATCAATCCTGGCTGCATTTTAGAATAACCTAATGCACTTAAGGGGGGCATGACTGGCTCAGTCAGTTGAACGTCTCGCTCTTGGTTTCAGCTCAGGTCGTGATCTCAGGGTTGTGAGAGCGAGCCCCATGTTATTAGGATCCACACTCAGGGGGAGTCTGCTTGAGATTCTTTCCCTCTACCTCTGCCCATCCCTCCACTCATGTGGCCTCTCTAATAAATAAATAAATCTTTAAAAAAATAAGAGTAACCTAGAGGACTTAAGAAAAAAAATAAATCCCTGGATCATCTAACAAATTCTATTTAATTGACATAGGATGGGACCCCAGAATCACTATATTTTAAAAACCTCCTGGGGTTTTGTACTATGTAGCCAGAGGTGAAAAACACTCTTCCAGACTCCAGAGATACAAGAGCAAACAAAAGGGAGAAAAAGCACTCAAGGTCTTCATAAGACATACATCCTTGTTGTTGAGGTGAAAAAAGTGGTAGATAACCCAGGAAAGAGGAAGATCAGGCTGGAATGGCCAGATTGCACAATAAATCATCTTGGGCCTTAAATTCAAAGGATTTGAAAGAGAGGGAGGACATAAAAACTGGGGTGCCTTCACATTCTACATTTCTGTGATCTGGGCTGAGTTAGAGGGATTCACCGTCCTAAGTGAGAGTTTTAATCAGATTGACTGAGGCATGGTTAGACTTACTTCTCTGAGATTCGGGGTCATTCATTTATTTCACATCAGTTCACCTTCAGGGTACTGGGTCAAAAGAGGATGGAAAGGAGATTTGAGAATTTTCTCCATAATCTTATTAAGAAGTTGGATTTCACACTAGATCAAACCAACACAGAGGACCAAGTGAGCATCTTTAAATGTCTTCCAGTTTTACTCTCATTCATACCATGACTTTCATTGTGTTGATGCTAGTCAAGGCTTTGGAATCAGACAGATCTGGGTTTGAGCTGCAGTTTAGGTTTGACTAACTGGGTGACCTTGAGCAAATGATGTCATCTTTCAGTGCTTCAGCTTCCCCATTTGTAACGTGGGGATTAAAATACTATCCACTTTCTGAAGTTCCCATCAAGGTTGAAGAGGACAATGTACTTACTTTTCTGGCTTAGAATAAGTGCCCCCTTAATATTAGCTGTCAGTCTTATTACCTCATTTTTTTGTTATTAGTGCATAACTTTGTATATAAGTAAATGCGTTCAAATAAGGAATGTGACTAGTGAATATGTGAGTACAAGTAAATGAGATATATGCATTTAATATACTATAATAACACTATATGGGAAGCACTTTTCCACATTTTTATAAATATTAACTTCTCATAAACTCTGTGAGGGTACTATATATTTTTACACTTTATTATAGAAAAAATTTTAGAGAATATTTGTAATTTATAATAAATGTCCACATACCTATCTCCCATCCTCAGCAATTATCAACATTTGACCAATCTTGTTCTATCTATGGAATTTTATTTTTCTGTAATATTTTAAGACAAATTTTAAGACATCATGCCATTTTACCTATAAATATTTTAGTATCATTCTCTAATGGCGGAGAGTCTCTCTCTCGATCTATCTACCTATGGATATCTATCATTTATCTAGCTATCTGCCACAATGCTATTATTACACTGAATGAAATCAACAATAATTCCTTAATATCAAGGACTCAATCATATTAAAATTTCCTCAATTGCCTCAAAGATATATTTTTTACAGTCTGTCTGTTTTTTTTTTTTTTAAGATTTTTTATTTATTTATTTGACAGAGAGAGATCACAAGTAGACGGAGAGGCAGGCAGAGAGAGAGAGAGAGAGGGAAGCAGGCTTCTTGCTGAGCAGAGAGCCCGATGTGGGACTCGATCCCAGGACCTTGAGATCATGACCTGAGCCGAAGGCAGCGGCTTAACCCACTGAGCCACCCAGGCGCCCCCAGTCTGTCTGTTTTAATCAGGCCCAACCACATAATGAATTGGCTCATATCTCTTAAGTTTCTCTTTTCCTGCAATAGTCTGAAAGAGTATAATTCTCACTTCATATAACAAGTAAAGAAGTTAAGGTACAGAGTGGTCAAGTCAGGTGCTGAAGGCCATACAGCTAGATGAATGGATATCACTACCTGTAACAGGAGAACATGTTTTAGATATATAGAGAGTTTCTGAGAGGGAGATACTCAGTGTCCCCACCTTCAACCCATTCTGCCTATCACCAATGCCTGAAAGACTAGGTGGTATGAATTTTATCTTCAACCTGTCTCTAACTTCCTTCAAACTATTATAGGGATTCTCTGGTCAAATATCTGGTTCCAGCTCCCTCCAAAAGGTGAGGGAAAAGGGGATCTGAAATCTGTCCTCAGATTTTTGTAGATGTAGTGGGGAGTGTGAAGTTTAGAAAAACAAATTCCTTTGGCTCTAGATCTTCTCATTCATTCATTTATTCATTCTAGGCATTTTTCCAGGCTCCCTGTGGACTTTGCACTAGGAGCTCTGGATACAAAAGGGGACAAGAAAGTTTCTGTCTTCAAAGCAATCCTAGTTTAGTGTGTATGGTGGGGTTGAGGAAGGAGGGATTACAAAGAGACAGTTCTAGTTCAGTAAAAATTACTGAATTAAAAGGGAAAAAGAGTGCTATCAAAACATCTGCTCTTATAAGGAGGTACTTCTAAAAGTGACCTCTACAAGTGAATGGTGATTAGAGAGGAAGAGAAATGGGAAAAGAAACATATAGGCAGAAGGGTGGAGGAAACTTGGGCTGATCCAGTTTCTCGAAGTGATGTGGTCTAGATTGAGCACAAACCTGAGAAGGGAGAAATGTAGAGGTTTGTGGTTATAGAGGGTAGTAGGGGATGATGGGCATCAAAGGCCATATCAAAGAGCCTTTTGTTTTGAAGGCAATCTCTTGAAGGGATATATGGAAGAAGAGACATGGCCAGATTTGCACCTGAAATTTCCTCTGGATAATGATGGTTGTTGAAAGAGTTTGGAAACCAGGCTAGGCGATAGCAGTGAGAGATGTGATGAGGAAATGAAAACCTTATCAATTAGAATATGGAGATGAAAGGGTAGCCTTGGAGGGGTCCCTACATTCTAACTGGCTTCTCAGTTTCTTGGCTCCAGAAACACTACCTTACCTCTACCCTCAAAAGGTTATGGGGTTCTGAAAGAAACATGGTGTAAGGAATGAAAGTAAAACAAGGGGGCAGATGATATGGATTTTTGCCCTGCCTTCACCACTTTCAAATTGTGCCCTGTGGACATGTTGCTTTACCTTGCTGACCTGTTGTGTCCTTGACTATAGAGTGGGACCATGACAGCTACATTCATTTCCTCAGGGAGTTCATGGGAGAGTTGAATCAGTCACACCATAGTGAAGCAATCTGTAAACTTTAAAGATCTTTATAATTAGGCATTGTATTCTGGATTCTCTGAACCACTCTCAAACCACAAGTAGTATCTGTATGGACAAATAGAGGGTTGGGGCTCCAGCAGATTCCATTTCTGGGAGAGGCTTTAAAATCCCTTCTATGAGCTTATAACGTGCTAGCAAATCCAATCTTGAACTATCCTCATAGGTCACATATTTGTCTTTCCCCAATTTTGCTGTCACATCAGTTTCTGATCAGAGTTACAATTTGAGTGGTGAAGCGACTTTGGAAGAGACATGAGTGCAGTCAGCGGAGGAGGGAGGAGGTTGAGGGAGAGAAAGGGAGCTGCTGTAACTCACCCTTGTTCTGGTTGGGAGTCTGAATATGAAAAGTAAGCAGAAACTCAATTGTAACCCCTGAACTTGCCCCACATTATCTCTGAGAACACACACCCTCTTCCATCCTATGCCTCCACAGGAGAGCAGGCTTCCTGTCAAGCTAGGGCAAGGAAGGATGCAAACCCAGAGGAAACAGAGAATAAAGGAACTCATGGCTGTTTCCGCATTCTCCAGCATCTCCAATTCTGGGCTTTCTGGAAGGATTAGGTGGTTTCTACCTCTGAGAGTTTAAAAGGGGGTAATTACTCCTATTACATTCAGAGTTTCTTTTCATTAGGTGCCTACTATGTGCTATTCAGTCATTCCTTTCAAAGTTTTATTAGGTGTTGGTATTACTGTCCCTATTTTACAAATAAGAAACTCAAGTTCAGAAAGGCAAAATAGCCAACCAGCTACCAAAGTATCAAGGACAGCTCATGTCTTCCATTCATTCAATTCTCAAACTACTATGATTCTTTTCCCTGTGAGTTGCATTACAGTTCTTCCCTATTTCCCTCCTTGCAGTGCCTCTCCCAGTCAGAGGATTAGGCCCTGTGTTCACTGAAGGCAGACATAGCAATGTAGCAGGTGAGTGGGACTGACAGGTGTCACTGCGAAGCAGAAGCTTTAAGATTCTGTCTGCTCTGTCATATCATATCCCTTTTTTCTTTACCATTAGACCAACAAAGTCCCAGATCTAGGTGCCAAGTCAACCTGGGTCTCAAAGTAAAGACAATACAGTGAAGAGTCAGAGCCATATGCTGACATATTAGAAAAGAACCCCGAGATTTAGGGATGACTTGTTACACAGGGTAGCCTAGCCTAAACCAACTAATGTACCATTTAAAGGAAATGAACACTGGTCAGCAGTTCAGTGTCCTACATTAATTTGTCATGGCCATTTCCTATTTCACAATCTGAATTGTGTGTTGATGGGATTCCAAACCCTCTCACAAGAATTGGAACGTAGCTAGATGGAGCCTACACGGTTGCCATGTAATAATTATTTTGCTTGATTATTGTAAGCTACTGCAGACAGCTTTCACTTTTTTCTACTTGTAGAGATAAAAGTTGTTTTGTTCTGAAAGAAAAAAAAAGAAAAGAAAGAAAGGGTGGGGGGATGAAGTTAAGAGAGGTTAAGTAGGTGCCCAACTACTGAGTAGTAAAGCCGAAACTTGAGGTCAGCTACGTCTTACTATAAATTGTGTGACCCTGACCACTGTATTACTCTTCCTATGTAGTTCAGGTTCCATACAACTTTTCTATATTTTACAGTGACTGCTTTAAAACAACAGCAGCTAATTTTAATACATTGAAGGGTGGCAAGTTCCTCAGGAAGGGAAGTGGGTTTGTTAGGGCAGTGATGTCTAATTTCAGTGAACATACAATTCATCTGGGAAATTTTGTTAAAATGAAAATACGTACGTCAGGGGTAGTACATCAGGGGTAGGACCTGAGGTTCTGCATTTCTCCCCTCACCCCTTTTTTAAATATTTTATTTATTTGTCAGAGAGAGAGAGAACAAGCAGGGGGAGAGACAGGCATAGGGAGAACCAGGCTCCCTGCTGAGCAAAGAGCCAGATGCTGGACTTAATCCCAGGACTCTGGGATCATGACCTGAGCTGAAGACAGATGCTTAACCAGAAGAGCCACCCAGGAGTCCCTGAGATTCTGCACTTCAAACAAGGTTCCAGATGAAGCTCCTGTTGCTGGTGCTTGGACCACTCTTTGGGCAGCGAGCTTGGGGGATGCCCGTTAGCTCTCCATGGTGATGACAGAAAGGTGAAATCAAGTAGTATTGCACGGCAGTTCAGAAAATATAGACAGCACTGGGGCTAGGGTCAGGTGAGCAAGGCATTAGGGACCTAAAATTTAAGAAGGCAAAACAGAGCAAGTGCTGATCTTGTGTGCCAAGAACCCCGAGAGTGAGAGCCTCCTAGTTTAATCTGCTATAATTTGTTTCTAGGTTGATTTTAACTCAGTTTGAAAACTGAGCTAAGACACAGCCCAAGAGTGTCTTTGTATTTTAACTTCGCATCAGTTCTAATGTCACTGACCACCATCAGGCTATTCCAAGGAAGATGTTCTTAACAACAGTATAAATACGTATTCTTTTCTAATCAGAAAAAAAAAAAGTTCAAAATCATGCCATGTTTCAGTTAGCTTTCCATCTGAAATAGATTATTATTAATTTTTGGTTTAGGTATTTATTTCCAGAATTTATAATTGTTTATCTTTTGTTCTATCCTTTTATTATGTCTTCAAGTTTTTCCAAGCTTGTAGTTATGCAGTAGTATCAAATTAAGCCCACCATAAATATCTTATTTTCCAAACTGAGCTTTAGACTGTAAGTGACTTATTTCTTATCATCTGTAAATTGTATCTAAGTCTGAAAGCTTTACTTAAAACACCCTAAGTCACTTATAGCCTAAAGAGAAACCTTAAAGTCACCAACTTTGGGGCCAGTGTTGTCCAATGACCCCTCAGGCTTTCCAAGAAGCAACAACCAATCCCCTTATCATAGAGACCAGCATCCCTCTTCCTTATTCCATAGACTACATGAGAAGAGGACTATGGTAGTAAAAGTGATGGGGGTAATCAGAGTTATCTGAGTTATTGCTGGCCTTGTGAAAAATATTATTTTCTTGATACATAGTTTTTCCCTACCAAGGAAAAGGAAAACCTTAAGAAGGAAAGGCAAAGGAAATTCTCAGTATCCCCCAGAGAGACAGACAGACTGATTAAATAAACAAACAAATGAACAAACAAATAAATATTTGGAATGCCTACAAGAGAAGACTGGCCTATTCCTACCCCAATAGATAAAGGACACAGAACCTGTATGAACACCTGGTCATAAGAGATTTGGAGAGGGATTCATATCTGTGTCCTACTGGGCAGGACAATTCTTTCTTCATTGAAAGTGTCCTCCATACATCTATGCACACCCTAGCTTATGATTCAATTTGTCTCAGTGAACAGTCCCATCTGATCCTGAACAGTGTTTAACTTCTCTTAGCCATCATGCCCATCTTGTTTTCTCTTCCCTCTCTTTCTTCCTTATCTTTGCTTAGGTTTTCTGCATTTAAACACTCCCTTTTATTATAACAGGGATCTCTGGAGGAAAGTGATATGTATCTCCCATAATTAATATGTTGAAACCCTAACCTCTAGTAAGATGATATTTGGAGGTGGGACCTTTGGGAGATAATTAGGGTTAGATTATGTCATTGAAGGCAGGGCACTCATGTTAGCATTACTGTCCTTATAAAAAGGAGAGGCGATCCTGTGCCCTCCTTAATGCACTTGATGTTATGAGCACTGGGTATTATATAAGACTGATGAATCACTGACCTCTGCCTTTGAAACTAATAATACATTATATGTTCAAAAAAAAGAAAGAAAGAAAGAAAGAAAGAGAAAAAGAAAAAGAAAAAGAAGTAAGAGGAGACACAGGATCTTCCTGTGTGTACACACCAAGGAAAGGTCACATGAAGACATAACTAGAAAGGGGTCCCTCACTGAGAACGCAACTGTGCTGGCTCCCTGATCTCTTGATTTCAGCTTTCCAATCTCCAGAACTTTGAGAAATAAATATTTGTTGTGGAAGCAACCCAGGCGATGGTAATTTATTACTGCAGCCCAAACTGGGGGAGACAGAAGGGGAGGTTGAGATGTGGTTTCTGTCCCCTATTTTGAATGGCAGGTCCCTCCCATAATATTGGGTTGTGCTTCTATCATTTGATGTTTACCTACATGTAGTTGTTTATTCTTTACATAAGAGACAGAATGATCAGAAGGAAGAGAATGGGCTTAAAAATATTACAGAACTGGTTTAAATCCTGGCTCTGTCACTTACATAATCTCGGGAAAATTTAAGTTTTCCTTTTCTGGATATGTTGATAATAATAGCATTAATAATGGTAACAACACAAAGTCAATAACAATGCTAGCACTGGTTTTGTCATGAATAGATACTAGATATTTTAAAAAAACCTACTTTGGTCATTAATTCACTTAATGAGTGTATATTAAGAACCCACTATGTGCCTGGCATTGGGATGGGCAGTAAAGATCCTGCGATGAGCTAGAGAAATATTGTCTGTACCCTCATAGAGCTGTTTGTCTGGTGTAGGCATTGGTAAACTTATTACACAGCCTCTGACCTAAATCCTGCCTTGACCTTTTTTATAGTCTTTGAGCAAAGATGGTGTTAACATTTTTTTAAAAAGTGAATGTGACAAAGATTTGTATGTAGCTCACAGAGCCTAAAACATTAACTACCTGACTTTTTTGCAAGAGTTTACCTGTCCCTGGTCTAATGGAACATGTAGACATAGAAAGCCTTCAATAAGTGCTTTTCACATACCAATTCTTAGTCTGAAGTTCCTTGCATGGGTTTCGGATTAATTCTGTATTCCTTCAATTCCCCACAGGCTTAATGTTGCCCTTGTAATAAAAATCAAAATTTTCAGATGGTTATAAGCTTTACGTGGGTGACCCACGTACCTCTTTAGCCTCTCCTAATTACACCCTTTTGTACTCCTGACACACTGGATTTCTATCTGTTCAGCAAATATTGCACACATGCCTCAGCCCAGAGTACTATTACTCTTCACTCCCCCTGGTCAGCTAACCTCCTTCCTACTTTTCCTCAAAATTCAACTCTAGGGTCACTTCTTTTTTTTTTTTTTAATATTTTATTTATTTATTTGACAGAGAGAGAGAGACACAAACAGCGAGAGAGGGAGCACAAACAGGGTGAGTGGGAGAGGTAGAAGCAGGCTTCCCGCTGAGCAGAGAGCCAGAGGCTCGATCCCAGGACCCCAGGATCATGACCTGAGCCAAAGGCAGCCGTTGCTGCTTAACAACCGAGCCACCTAAGTGCCCCTAGGTCACTTCCTTTTGAGCAAATTTCCGTGACCGCTCCTTGCTAGTTAGGTACCCTCCCCCACCTTTTTATTTGTTCTCATGGCTCCTGATACTTAAGGTAATTTTATATTGTCACTTGTGATTATTGTTGGCTCCACAAGTTAGTTTTGTGACGGCAGGGGCTATAGGTCTTTTATTATTTTATCTCCAGGATCTGGCATCCTTGCCTACTACTCAGTAAGTGGTACATAAATGAAAGAATGAATGAATGAGTCCATGTCCTGGTTGTTGAAAAGAAATAGATCAGAAAGCATATAGGATTCTTGCAACATGGGAGTGCTTTCCTCTCCCAGGTAAATATGCCCCCAAATGGAATTTCTGTGGCTCCATTTAAATAACCCCTCATTCTCTTTGTATAATTAATGGAGGCCCAGTGAGCTGTTTATGCTGATACATCATCTGCACCACACAGTAAATGCATTTGTTAGAGAGCTATCTGGGCCAAAGCTAATGAAACATTTGCAAATGTCCTGATTTACAAAGAGAAAATTGGTTCACCTGAATGACAAGGTTTGTATTTGAAGGAATGTTCTTCTTTGCAATTTTCTAGCTGTGTTCTGAGAAGTCTAAAATTCCTAAGGAAATACACATCAGCAGTCCCCTCAAGAAGGCAAAGACCAGAGGTCAGCTTGGAGGAGGAGGAAGATTCTGAGATCAACATTACTTCAATGGGATCCTGATGTGAGCTTCACGATGCCTGAGAACACTCAGAAATTGCACAGTATTGTATGTTTGCATACTATTCTAGGAAAAAAAAATTAAAGATCAGGTTCTCACTGGAGTCTGTATCACCCCAATAGTTGAAAGCTAGAAATCTAAGGAAATCCAGGATTTTCTCATCTTTGCATTTTTTTTTCTTTTTAATTAAGTAGGTTCCACACCCAACATGGGACTTGAACTCACAACCCTGAGATCAAGGGTCGCATGCTCTACTCACTAAGCCAGCAAGACACTCCTGAATTTGTTAACTTTTAAAAAAGAAGATATGAGGGGCACCTGGGTAGCTCAGTGGGCAGGGAACCTGTTTCCCACACTGTCTCTCTCTGCCTGCCTCTCTGACTACTTGTGATCTCTGTCAAATCAATCAATCAATCAATCAATCTAAAAAAAAAATATGATATGGAATAAGAAATAGAGATGTGTTTAAGTCCTAAAGGGACTTTTCATATTTCTACTCCCAACCTTCCTAATCCACTATCTAAATGAAATTCAGACCAAGTTGGTGAGATGCCTTGCCTGGGGCTTTATGACAGGTGAGACATAAACTCAGGACAAATATTCTGCCAGCCTGGTGTCCCTTCCTACACAACCTCCTGTTCACTAATAAGATAATCATTTCTTTGTTTCATCTGTTTCCTCATTCACTTAGCTTATCATTCATGTATTGTTTCTCACTGTCCCACATTATCATTTCTTCAATATGAAATTTCACAACTATTTACGAGTTGTGACCAGATCATTCCTAAGAAGAAGTCTGGGTTCCATAAATGACTGACCAGCAAGGCTGATGAATTAGAAAATGAAACACAATAGTGGAATCAATTTATCTTTTCCTTCCCAACTGGATCTCTCAAGTGGCTCGTCAAGGAATAAAAAAGTCATATGAATCCATAAGAACCGAGAGAATTGAAGAAGAAGAGATTCGGCACTCCATGAGAGACTTCAACAAGTTTCAGAAATTGAAGATGGAAGAGTCAACAAAGAACAGAACCTACAAAATAAGTGCCTACAGAGGGAGACAGTGATGAAAAACAAACCAATTAGTTCTACGAAGTCAATAGATAAAGGCGAAAGATATCACAGAGGATGGGGAAAATTGGGAGGCTGATTGAATGTCTGTGTACAAAGGAGCTGAACATCACTCCATGCCCGGAGATTTCATCAATCAGCAGTTGTGAACACAGACCAAGGACAGGAGATTGGAGGGAAGCTGAGTGATTCTAGAAAAAGGAATTTCAAATACGGTTTTTGTGATCAATCAATAAAATTAGTGACCCCCAACGCCTTCAATCTGATCTAAAGCCCAGTGATAAGCCTCTCCCATGTATACAAAGCTTCTATATGTTTTATGTGTCTAGAAGAATAACAGGCAGTAAAGGATCAACTGACAGTTCAGAGAAGCTTCTAAAACAAGGGAGAAAATCTGAAACAAACAAACAGGAAGGGGGAGAGCTGGGAGAAAATACACAAGGCAGGGAGGAGAGTAAAACTTCAGGACCAAAACTTATTATTAATATAAACTGCATGTTGTATCTATAAAAAGGAAAACAGTATAATAAAAAATAATAGTGGATAACAAGTCTTATAAATTATAGACATATATATCCAATAAAAGAGTTATAAGATAAAGTTGAAAAAATATTTGGAGAATAGAAAAAGACAAAAAATAAAGTGTCTAGGCCTGCCCTGAAAAAAGATACCGTCAAGAAAATGTAAATAAAATAAAATAAAATAAAATAAAACACAGAGTGAGAGAAAATATTTACAAAACACTTATCTCTTAAAAACTGTTATCCAAAGTACACAAAGAACTCTTATAACTCATCAATAAGTAAACAATGAAGCTGATGAAAAAATGATTCAAAGACCTTAACACAAACTTTACCAAAGAAGATAGAGAAATGGCAAAGAAGTTTATAAAAAGATGCTCCACATCATATGTCACTGGGGAAATGCAAATTAAAACAACAAGAAGATACTACTACACAGCTATTAGAAGGGCCCAATCCACACCACTGGCAACACCAAATGCTGATGAGCATTTGGAGCAACAGAAACTCTCATTTATTTCTGACTGAAATTCAAAATGGTACAGCCACATTGAAAGACAATTTGGCTGTTTCAAAACAAAGCACATTCTTACCATCATACAAACCAACAACCACATCACTTGGTGTTTATCCAAAGGCGTTGAAAACTTATGTCCATGCAAAACCTACACACAGATGTTTATAGCGGCTTTATTCACAATGACCAAAAACTGAGTAGATGTCCTTCAGTTGGTGAATGGATAAATAGACTTTCATGTTCTAGTTTGCTCCCACCCAAGGCTCCTGTAGGCAGTTTCTGCCAAACCCAGTGTTTGTAGAGTTTGGCGGCCAAGAGAACCCAATGGTCAGCAGTACATCAAACCTTGCCCAGGATCCTCTTATGTGGTTTTGTGATGTGTTCTCCTCCCACCCCCTACCATGGAGGGCTCCTCCTGAAATGAGTCCTGCTGGTGAAGCACTTCAGTGAATTTCCCTATTATCCACTAAGCTATGGCACATCCCCTCCAATAAGACTTACAGCTCACCCTGGGGCTACAGGAGGGACTCTTCCTTGGCCTGCTGTCATATCACTAGGGATAGTGGGCCATACTTCCATCTGCTATCCCTATATTTTTTTAGAGTTGTCTTTACCCTTTTCTGGTCAGTTCCCCATTTTTTTTTTCCAGGTTTATTTATTTGACAGAGACAGAGCACAGGAGAGCACAAGTAGAGGGAGCAGAGGGTGAGGGGAGGGGAGGGGAGGGGAAGAAGACACCCTGCTGAGCAGGGAGCCTGATGTGGCGCTGGATAGCAGGACCCTGAGATCATGACCTGAACAGAAGGCAGACACTTAAACAACTGAACCCCGTAGGTGCCCCCAAGTCCCCATTACTACAATACTATGCTGTAATTAATAATTTTTATATTAAACTTTTTAATGTTAAAAGTACTGTGTGATTTTGGTCTCTTAACTGGACCTAATGGTTATGGTAGGAGATAAAAGGTAAGAGCATTAAAGAAACAATTTAGAAAGAACGATATACAGATAATAGAATTTCTACTTTTTTAAAAGAAAATTCCTTAAATTAAAAGATAAAATTTTGAAAGTTCCCAGTAAGTGACCAGGTTTAAAAAAAAAAAAAACCTCCAATAAACCACATAATCATAAACTCTCATAACTAGAACATTATCAGTAGCAAATAGAAGATTCTAAAATCTTCCACTATGAGTGGGAAAGATCATCTATAAAAATCAAAAAGAATTAGAATGCATCAATGTAACAGTGATGTTAAGTTTATAGAATGTTATGAAAATAAAGATAGGTTAATTACTAACTCTAGTAAAAATATACCCCAAAAATATGCAAGTAAGGAAAAACAAATTTCATGTTCATTTATATAAATATGATAATATTAACACAGATGTTTTTTTCAAATTAAAATTATTATAATTATGTTTGCTTATGGAAAGACATAAGTACAGGAAAAATAATGTGTAAAGCTGAAAACCCAAACAACATTACTTAGAAATACAGCACTCCATACTAGAAAGGAACATCAATGTTGATTCTGAGGAATGAAGTTTCTTTCAAGCAACAAAAACAAAGAATCAGGCATGATACTGCCGAGATTTATTACAAAACTTTCTGATCATTTTCTTCAAAACCTAGGCATGTATACATTTTGATTAAACTGTAAAATAAAAAGCCAAAAATAAAACCTCCATTGGGGAGATAAATGAGATAAAGAATGGAAGAAATCAGTGAAGTGTTGAGCAGATAATTATCATTCAGTGAGTGGTAGTTTTGGTATAATAATTGTTGCAGAAATAAGTTTAGGAAAAAGTCTGTGATTTACCATTAAATCTGGACTGTAACTTTAAGGTGTTAAAGAACAGGTAAAACTTGGCTTAATGCAGATGAGCATACCCATTCTTGAGATAACACAAACTTCTTCTTGTATTCAATTTTAGATAGTTACCATGTGGACAGTTCAAAGGGGTCAATGAACAGTACTTTAAATGATGACTTAGAAATGGTTTTGGCTGAAAAAAAAATCTATTTTTAAGAGTGTTTCTTTCTTATATGTGCGCCTTGCAACTACCAAACAAACCAGCAAATATTCCACCTTACATCCACATAACAACAACACAGGTAATGGTGTGAAATTTATAAAAAATGCATTTAAAAAAAAAAAAAACCACTGTAAAAGACTATGTCAGTTTATGTGGCTGGGGTCCAAATTAACAAGATTCTGATATTCTGATTGATAAAAGATTCAAACAATATTTGGAAGAATGGATCAATAATAAGGTTTTCAACTAGCTTACTTCCAGGTCCGAGGTCAGTGGAAAGTACTTTGACATCATTTGCTATCAGGTAATTGGCTTCTTTACAAGAGAGGTCGAGCATGGGCTGACCATGCACTACAAGGATGCCCAGGAATTCAGAGATTGCAATGCCCAGAAACAAGTGACTCACTACACCTTTAAAATACGTTGCTGCAACTAGTGTCATCCTCTTACATTTCAAAGACAGCATCATACCTAAGTCAATCTGATACAGTGTGATCAAGTTGCATCAGCCAGTTTCAATTTAAGGCTGACAGGTTACATTTTAGCAATGAAAGAAAGCCTCATTACCAAGTGGCATTTGCATAGGAACCTCCCCAGGAGACTCTGATCAGTACCCCCAAATATACTTCTTGATCAAATTTTCTGAGTAAGAATGATAGTTATAGTACACACACACACAGAGAGAGAGAGAGAGAGAGAGAGAGAGAGAGAGAGAGATTAAACCCATATATAGCTCAGCACTGTTGAAGGATGGAATGAACTCTATCCCCACCTTGCTGGACAGAGAACAGTAGGATGTTATGATAGGCTTCATATGGCCAGTTAAGTTTAGGACTGAACATTTAAATAGGTGGTCTGGTAATGAGGCCTTAGGATAAATGTGGTGAGAATTCAGCCGTAAATATCAGAAAGTTTAATTTCTCTCTCAACTTTACCCACAATTCACTTGACCAACCCCAGCCACATCCCCCTTTTCTGATTTTAGTTTTCTCACCAGTGGAATCATAAAACAACAGCAAACTATCTTACAATATTGTTCTAAGACTCCCACAAGATGACATACACAAAATGGTTTTGAAATGGTATAAAATTCTGTTTAGACTTAGAGTAATAGAATGCTGTATGAAAAAGTCTGTATAAAAAAAATTTGAATCCTGGGCAAAAATTAGAGTTTATTGTCTCATGTAACTGGGAAATCCAAAGGCACAAATGACCCAAGGGAGTATAAGGTACTTAAAAATTATCCAGAATCTGTTTTTCCTTTATTCTATTACCTGTGTCACCCCGTGGTTTGACTTCTTTTTTCTTATACCTTAAAGAGTTTTTCCACGCAATGGGTAGAGGGAAAGTGGCAAATAGCATCAAATCTTGGCTTACATTGTCAATAGTCATGAATAGGAAAGAGAGATCTTCTACCAGCTTCTGCTAATAAACTCTAGAGAACAATTCTAATTGGATCACACCCATATTGGAATCAATTACTATGGCCGAGGAGAGGGGTTTGTAGATCTGGTCACATGAATGTCATGAACTGCACAGAATGATCAATATTCAGCTCTTCAAAGTAAGGGAGTGTTGTTACCAAAGGGGCAAAGAAACTCTGGGATATTGACAAAGACAAATATCAAATGTCTACCATCTCTGTGCTTCCAAAAGCTCAGCATACATCTCTCTATCACAGTGCTGATTATATTAGAATGGAATTGTTTCTTTACTCTTCCAGATTGCATACATGTGTCTGATGCATTTGTGTAGTACCAGTGTGTATCATAGGTAACATAGATCCGTTGCTCAATAAACACAAGTTGAAGGAACGGATATGTAAATTTCTTAAACTGTGGAGGACTCTGCTCTCCAGTTTTTACGTACGTGGAAGATCCACTCTCAAACTCTCCCAGGCTCAAGAGTGCTACTTAGGAACTTTTTCTCTATCTAATCTATCAAATATTTACTTGCACCAATTATGAGCAATGCTGTGTGCAAAGTCCTTCAGACAATCCAAAAGAGTGGATTCAGAATTACTTCTTGCCTTCTTAAATGATAAATGAGAAGCTCTACCTAAAGAACCTTACAGCCAGATTGTCAAACCATGGCATCTGATGCAAAATGGATAATCTTTAGAACCATGTATCAGATGTTTAAATAATCCATTCATGGGATGTATGATATTGCAGATCAGAGAAAAGGTAAATGGACACCATGAGGAAACAGTGGAGAAGCTAGATGACCAGAAGGGAATACAGTGCTGTGGTGAAGGCAAGCAAGTAGAAACTATCACTGAGCCAGACACGATGCACCTTACAACCACTGTCTTACAGCTCTCACAGCACTGGGAGGTGGGCTTTTTTTAAAATACAGATTTCATTTATTTATTTGTATGAGAGAAAGAGGAGGACACAAGCAGCAGAAGTGGCAGCCAGAGGGAGATGCAAGCTCCCTGCTGAGCAAGGAGCCAGATGCAGGACTCTATCCTAGGGCACTGCGATCATGATGGGCAGAAGGCAGATGCTTAACCCACTGAGCCACCCGGGTGTCCTGGGAGGTGGGCATTTTTATCTTTACTTGGCAAGGTACAAAACTGAGTTTCAAAGAGATTAACAAATTAGTAAGACAATGCAAGCAATGAATGCAAGATTTATAAGCATTCATTGGCATTTTCAATGTCCATGTCATTTCCCCTATGGTGTAATTAATCTTATAGACATCACATCAGTCAGAGTATCTGCATACAGATGACCAATCAGGAAGGACAATGGGCAGATCAGTTATTGATACATTGACTCAGATAATTATAAAAGTGTTTAAAGGTATGAGGACTGATCATAGATGATAGAATATAAACATGAATGGGAAATGAAGATATGTGAATATATAATTGCATTCGATTGAGATATGTTCATATATATTCCTATAGGGATGCTATCAACTCCATTTTGTGAAAAGTCAATTTGGCCAGATATACTGTGCCTTGGTGTGAGGATAATTTGACAATTATGGGGAAGCCATGATCTGCTCCTACCTCTTCTACCACTTCTCTGGCCCCATGTCCTTGCCTGTTCTCATTGTCAGTTTCGTCATCTGTGAAATGAGAATCAGAAATAGCACCTAGCCTACTCTCATGGGGTAGTGTTCTACAAGAAGAATTCTACAAGATAATTGTTGGGGAAGCACCTTGGCCACTGTATTCTGCTCTGGTGCCCCCCCTCCCCGGGTTTGATCTGGTTAGTTCTGCAAATCCTTTTTTGAAAAGAAAGTCAGCCTTCTTTCAGGTCAGGAGATGGATTATTTTTTTGAGAGGATGTGTGTGCTTGGCTGCTGCCTGCCTATCACTGGATGCATGTTTTATCAGGTTCCACATAGCTTCTACTTTGCAGCTCAGCTCATATCATCAAAAACCACTCTTGTGCCCTCCATGTCAGCATATGGTCGTTCCTCTGTTGTATCTCTCACGCCATCTCCAAAGCTGAGCTCAGTAACAGACCCTTTTTTGATGCCAGATGATCTGAAAGCAGGATGAAAAGTCAGGAGAATGTTTTCCCACTCAAGATCAATATGCCTTTAACCTTCCTTTCCTCTATCCTTGGGGAAACGTCTCTTCTTACCTTACTGGCAGCTACTGCCTTCCCACACTCCTGTCTTTCATTCTCCCATCCCCCAAGCCCCTTCCCTGCTGCCTAGTTAGAATTCAGCATGTCCTCCTTCTGGAGCACCTGTGTTAATATCCATCATAACGTGTTCTGCTAGATGGCTTTTCCCAAATACAGAGTTCCCTATTGCTATGGACTAAAGAAGCCAAGGAATTACTCTCTTTGAGCCAGAAGACACAGGTTTGAATCTTGCTCCGTTATAATAAGCACCATGATATCAGAGAACTGATTTCACCTATCCAAGCCTTGGTTTCCTTTTTTGCAAATTGAGAATCCTCCTTCAAGTATGGAGGATTTATGATAGGCTGTAGATGTCTGTATTTGAAAATTTTAGTGTCAAGTGGTTTGATTTTAATTTAAAAAGACATATGGAGTACTTTTTCAATGCTAAAAAGTACTTTAATTTTAAAAATACTATCCTAATAATGTATTCTTACTGATAGCTGGGGAAAGTATGTATTAGCAATGTCTCCATGTTATAGATGAAAAATCAAAGGCAAAAAGGTTAATAAAAACTTGCCCCAAATTACATATTTACTAAGTTATAGCAACAGATTTTGAACCCAGGCACTTGGGTTCTAGAAACCTGTGATTTTAATCACTGTGTAAGGTTACCCAAGCAATTCAGTGATCCATTGATAGGACAGTGGACCCGTGTCAGGTTTTCGATGTATATCATGGGTGCTTGTTCAGTACTAAAAAGCAATATGCTAGGATAAGCTAGGTAATGAGATGGTAATAAATGAACACCAATAGACCTTTACTTTTCACTCCTGCAGAGGGCAGCGAGTGTCTAGATAAACTCTCCAGGGCAGCAGTGATCATTTGATGTCCCAGGGAATAAGAACCTGATGCGGATGGACGTTATTAACATCGATCACCATGGAGTATTTTCCATCAGTTAAAAATAGTGAAACAGATAAACGCATTACAATAACAAAGACTACTAAAGACTATTAAAGCACAAAAAATGATAAGATGCCTAAGAATAAACCTAACCAAACGGGGGAAAGACCGGTACTCTGGAAACTATAAAACACCAATGAAAGAAATTAAAGATTACACGAAGACATGAAGACATTCCATGCTCATGGATTGGAAGAACAAATGTTGTTAAAATTTCTATACTACCCAAAGAAATCTACATATCCAATGCAATGCCTATCAAAATACCAACAACACTTTTCACAGAATTATAAGCAAATCTAACATCTCTATGGAGCCACAAAAGACCCTGAATAGCCAAAGCAATCTTGAAAAAGAAAAGCAAAGGTGGAGGCATCACAATTCCAGACTTCAGGTTATATTACAAAGCTATAGTAATTAAAATAGTATGGCACTTGCCCCAAAATAGACACAAAGATCAATGGAACAGAGTAGAAAACCCAGAAATAAACCCACATTTACATGGTCAATTAATCTTTGACAGAGCAGGAAAGAGCCTGAACAGGTGCTGATATTCCCCTCCCATCACTGGAAGAGTGTGTGTGGGGGGGAGGTGTGGGTATGTGGGTGTTTCTAGAAGACAGGAATACTCTACTTTTGTTACCTATTAAAGAGTTCCAGGATCCCTTGGAGAAGTTAAGACCTACCTTACTACTATGTCTGCCAGACTCCATGTTCCTTCAATACAGGGAACTGTCTTTTTTTTATACCTCAGAGCTTTGCATAGTGTCTGACACAAAGTAAAATTTTAATAAATATATGTGAAATCAGTAATTAGATAATGAACACGTATAATAGTCTTTTCAGTTAAAATGGAGAATGAGTATCATTGTTTAAAAAAAAAATAACAACTTATAGTTAATAGCAACTCAAGTCTTACATTAAACCCATTCTATCCTAGTCCAATTTATTTTAGCACCAGTGACTGGAAAATATTAGACCATCGTACAGATAACAGAGATAACAACCATCATTCCTGATAAAGAATGCACGATTCAAGAGTCAGAGAAGAGGAGACAGAAAGCTGGGGAGGGGGAGAGGTTTGGGCCCCTGCCCTCTGCCCAGAAGGTTGCTGTCTACAAAACTTCTGTGTAGCCTGGCAGTGGGAGCTGCAACCCCCCCCCCAGACTATCCCTCTTCTCTCTGTCTCATAGATGCCTCTGCTCCCTCATTGCCTGAGAAGTTCTTAAAAACTGAGAAATAGCTGCTGACTCACGATCTCCTTAAGTCACTCTGCTAAGAGAGCCCTCTTTGTATCACTAGAATTTAGAATATTTGGGTTCAAGTCCTAACACTGCCCTTCCTGCTTATGTCAATGCCAAAGAATTACCTACCATGTCTGTATTTCATTTTTCCACTCTCCAAAAATGGGTATAATGACAGGTATCCTAGCAAACAAGCAGACGGATGCAAAATCATTCAACATGTTACATGTCAATAAAATGTAGGCTATGAAAAACAGTATTTACCAAGCATACCCCAGGATCCTCATAGCTTGTCAGAGCCTGGAAAATTTTAATTCTTGGCTTAAAGGAGTCAGTCAGCAGCTGATTTGGAGACCCAAAAGGGCAATAGTTGCTGAATAGTGAGCTGAAACTAACATTTTCCCCTCAAACTGTAACTCAAGCCAACACTTTTTTATGAGCTTAATAGCTTCTGATTAGCTGGCTTTCTCCCTGTTTTCCCCTTCCCATTTTCTGGGTTTAAACAACTTCCTTTGCCAGTTAAAACCTAAATCCTTGAAAATCTGAACTGAGCATGCCAGGCATAATTCTGATGGTCATAAACAACCTCAGGATTTAGCTAATGCTTCCTATGTCTGAGCTAAGTGTTCATCCTCTTTGCGATTCCACGCAGTCCCTGGACACTTACTTCCTCAACCCTCCATTCTCTCATCTCTGATCTCCTTGACATGTAATTAGGAGGTCAGCAAAGACCACAGAGTATGCAGAGAACCCACAACTATGCCAACAGGTAAATGTGCTATTCTCCCTGCTTAGTCCATCTTTTCAGGAAATCTCTCTTCAGACCTTAGTTTTCTCATCATAAAATAGGAGGATGATGGTTATTGGCCTGCCAATCTGGAACCTATTAAGGAAGAATGAGTAGTTTTTTCCAGGGCATTAGAAAATGCTTCATAGATATACCATTTTAGTTGAAATTTGAAAGATAAGAAAGAAGTGACCATTGGAGAAGGTGGGAAAGAGCTTGCAAGTTTCTGATATTTGCTTTCGGAGGTAAATCAGATGTCACCATTAGGAGAACATCAACAGAAGAAACAGCAGAAGTCAAGGCATGAGAAGATAAAAATCTATGGCAGTTTCAGGGAAGAGAGAGAACTCTGATATGGTTGGATGTTCTAGTGATTCGGGAGAGCAACTGGAGTCTGAGAAACTGTGATTAAGACAAACTATGAAGGTTCTCGAAAGCTTGGTTAGGGGTATGGAATTTATACTATCCTGGAGAGCTCTCTCTTTTAAGAGTTTTTAAAACTGTAACTCTCTTAAAGAGTTTAACTCTCTTTTTAACTTCTTTCTAAAGATTAGAAGTATAATTATAACTAGTCTTAAGAAAATTACTTCACCAGCTGTGTGAAAAATGGAACATAAAAGTACCCCCCAAATATATTAAGGCACAAGTTCAACTGGTGATTAAAAGGTGTTCTCATATATAAGTTCATATCTACACACACACACACACACACACATATACAAAATACTATCATACATTATAATTATACAACAAATATTTGCTGAAATAAATGAATGAATTTAAGGTTAGTAAATTTTAGTTTCCACCAAGGTAATTAAGATTTTTATTGATTATTTTCTCTTTTGATTATTTAATTATAAGACTTCCCAGAACATCTAATCTCAGAAAGAGAGAGAATAGAGAAAACAGGTGAGTTTTTATAATTTTATTTGTCATGGAATTTCTCTTCATCATCCCATGGGGACCAGTTTTCCATGGAAAACCCATGGGAAATGTTGGATTAAAAAAAGAGATTGTAGGCAAGAAACAATTTAGATAACTCAGGAGAGCCACATGGTGCCTGAACTAGTGTCAGATGGGTGGGAGAAGAAGGAAAGCTTAGGGAATACCCTATGAAGGCAGTGCAGAGAAGACAAAATGGTTCACTGGATGTTAGGAGAGAAGGAGATGGAAGAATCAGAATGATTCCTGGCTTTTAATTTTAGAAAAACTACTCTTGTCCTGTTTTATAATTTAATAAAGTAATTTATTTATGAAAATCTATTAGAAGTGAATAAAGCCTTCCCTTTTCTCATCGCTTTCAAGAAGTACCTGAAAGTAAGAAAAGGGAGGGTGCTGTGAAACTGGCACTCACCTGAATGGCATCGATACGGACAGATAGAAAATAGATAAATACATGGTAGGTAGATATTTAGATGATAGATAGATATGGCATAGATACATGTGTATATATACATGCACATATATATCTTAATATTTATTTTTCTTTTTAAAAAGATATTATTTATTTATTTATTTATTTTGAGAGAGAGAGAGAGAGAGAGAGAAAGAGAGCACAGAGGCGAGTGAGAAGAAGATGCAGCTGAGCACTGGAACCCCACACAGGAGTGGATCCCAGAACCTTGAAATCATGACCTGAGCTGAAGGCAGATGCTTAACCAACTGAGCCAGCCTGGTAACCCTATCCTAATATTTCTTAAAATATGTACTAAATGCTTAAGGTTGTTATGGTATTTTTTTTTTATAATTAATAAAGACATTTTTAAAACCCCAAACGTCAGGGGAGCCTAGGTGTCTCCATCGGCTAAGTGTCTGACTCTTGATTTTGGCTCAGGTCATGATTTCAGGGTCATGAGATCGAGCCCCACATCTGGCTGTGCTCTGGGTGTGGAGTTTTCTCTCCCTTTCTCTCTGTCCTCATCGTCCCTCAGTAGTGTGCATATAATCTCTCTTGACAAACAAACAAAACAAAATAAAAAACCCCAAATGTCAAAGAATAGAAAATTAAACATTGGAGTATATCAATACAGTAGAATATTGTGAAGCCATTAAAAATCATGTCTTACAATAAAATTCAAAACATAGAAGAAAAATCCTCCCATGGTATAACTGAAGTGTTGAAAAAAAAAAAAAAGAGAAGGGAGGTTTTAAAGCAGACTATACTAACAAGAATTTTAACAAGGAAAATACAACTGCATCATATGCACAGAAAACAACCATAAAGGGGGTGCCTGGTTGGCTCAGCCAGTTAAGTGTTCCACTCTTGATTTCAGCTCTGGTCATGATGTCAGGGTCATGAGACAGCCCTAGGTCGAACCCTATAGCAGGCTCCACACTGAGTATGGAGTCCACTTGAAATTCTCTCTCCTTCTCTTTCTGCCTCTCCCCCAACACTTGGGTGTGCTCTGTCTCTTAAAAAAAAATGAATTGAGAAACATAACAATATTTTTACAGTATTTTTATTCAGATATGGATTTAACTATAACTTTTAGCTTTGTCTATATACATTGAATTTTCCAGATGCCTATGTAGTATTTGTTGATAAGTACCCCCCCATTAATAATGGGGATATAATTGAGGAGATAATCCATGCTAAGATGTCCAAAGATAAGCTTTGAGATTAGTTAAGAAATAATGACAAAACACAGCATCAGGTATAGTCCCTCAATACACACACACACACAGAGTCAGCCTCTTGTCTGGGTCCAAGCCTTGATGATTAGAGGGGCTTTGCCAGAGACTGGATTTAATGTTTTAATAACGTATTTTGTGAACAAAGGGATTCTAGGTCCAAGCAGAGATGTTTAGAGGCCCTGTCTATGGAGAGGAGGTGGAAGCCATTTTCTCAGCTCCACACAGAGCATGAAAGACTTGGAAACACTGGCTAATAACATCGTAGCTTGGTGCTGATGCCTTCCAAGGGACCTGTCCATGATGGCAGCTTCACGGATGACAGGCATTGACAAGCAGGAAAGAGAAGGCAGGAGGCCTCTTTGTGGTGATGGTAGCTGCCAGCCTGGTTTGAGCAGAGACATCGACGTCATCGCTGTTGTCCTCCAAGGCTGGGGAAGACCCTAACTTGTGAGCTATGCATCTGGAGAAGAAATGAAGCCAAACGGGAACTCCTGACTCTTCTGTGCCCCCACAGAGGCCTGCATTCCTACACCCTCAGTTTGGCGCTCCATCTGCTCTTTTGCACTTGGCCATCAGACCAAATTAGGGGAGTTTTCCATTATTAATTCCTTTTTCTCCTCACCATCACCACTTTTACCATTCTGAGAGAGAAGACTAATTTATTTACTTATTTTTCCCCCTTATTTAGCTTTGGATGGGACTTGGGGTTTGGGAGATAGAGGGGAAAGAAATGGGATTAAAATGTAGGTCAGCTGGTAAGTTATTTACAAATGCCTGGAATGACAGAACACAGGGATACTCAGCCGAGTCCTTGGAGAGGGCCTAACAGAGAGATGTAAGGAAGGACACTCGCTTTCTGTGTGAGAGTCACCTCCTTTGGGGTCAAAGCCACTTTCCCGAGTTGCTGAAGCGAATCTTTATTTTTTCCTAAAACTCAACAGACAGCGTCTTCAGAACCTAATTTGATTTTGATTGATTTTTGAAACTTGAAACACTTCTAAACTAATTTTCAGTATATTACTCTTGTCAACGCTTAAAGATTTTGTCAGGAGGAATTTGCTGAACAGACACAGTAATTTTGTTTCTCATTCTGGCACATCACCCCTAAAGAGGAAAACCCGGGGAGGGGGTGGCTCTGTTCCTCCAGCTACTGGTATTAGAATATACATCGCAATCACTTGGCTGCTATTTTGGGGACTTTCTCAAGCAGTTCATGCGGCAACCCACGGGAGCTGGACGGCTTGAAATAAGAATCACAGGATCAACTCCTCTTGGGTCAGACTTGGGATGTAAAGGAAGTCTGTGAGGCTCAGAGGGGAAGGGATTCATCCAAGGTCATATGGCAATTTAGTGGCAGACCAGGGACTTGCAAACGTGTTCACACTTTTCGGCTGTTTTTCTCCCCAGTCCATCCAGAACCATGGAAACCAAGTCAGCCCTGCCGTAGTCCTGGCCCAAGACGGGATTTATTAAATAAATACACCAGTGACAACTTCAGAGGGAGAAGGGGCATCAACTTGCAGTCAAAACACCAATCAATGGGCAGTAAAAGCCACTCTGAAAGCCGGGCACAAAGCCGCTCCTTACAAAGCACAGGGACTGTGTTAACAGTGTCTCCCCCTTTGTCTCACCAGTCAGCAGATCCATCGAGGGCCGTTGGAAATAGCAGTGACATTACAAGATAATAACCTCTGCTCATGCCGGCATTATGCCAGGAGGGCTGTCAAAGAGTGGTTTTCTTTTATTACTTTTTGCCACCCAGGGTCTGTGGCACAGGGACAGATGGATGGGCTCATCTTCACGAATAAGCAATGGGGACAAACTGCATTGTCTCAAACTGGTGATCTTTGCTCAAGGCAGGGCCTTCAAAGCAAGCACCTGCAGGGGCCTGGGTAAAAACATGGGCAGATGCAAAGCACAGAATTATTCAGGAAGGGAGGGAATTGATAGAAGGATGGCCTATTGTGTGGACAAATAGACTCAAGGACTTTCATCTGTTGCCAAAGTACCTGGATGCACTGGGGGTTCACAAAATGGGAAGAGAAATGTCATTACAAGCAGCGGAGAGGCTGAGGAGTCTCCAGCTCTGTTGCAGCAGTGAATGTGCTGCCCAGGTCACAGTGGCCTTTAGACGCAGACTAAGAGGTCAAATTCATATGCACTTATTTATATGCATCTGTTTATTAATACGTCCCCAATACTCCTCTACATATGTAATAAGGTAACTGTAGGTGACACTATACCATGTAGTATTTTGAATTTTGGATAAATAGAAACTTAAAACAGAATGGAACCATTGATATTTTAAGAAAAAAAAAAATAGGGTTTTGTTTGTTTTAAGACTAATTGATAGGTACCTAGGAACATACTGAGGTCCAGCTACTGTATGATTACGATCACTAGGGCCCTGGAACCAGACTGTTCCTTTTGGGTTGTGGCAAGGCTTTCCCTGGATGAACTGGCTATCTCCACTCTCGGAGAGTCCTGGGAAGAGGTGGAGACAGGAACAGAAGGACTCAGGAGGGGGGTTGGTTGTGGGGAGGTGGATGGTGGTGATGGTCTTTCTTTGGATCTAGGAGTCCAAACTGCAGAGAAAACTGCATTTCTTCCTATGGCTGGCCATGAAGAAGATCACTAGGGACAAGTCAGAATATCAGGACCATAGTGTGGGTCCAGGTCTGGGCTATAATTGCAAATTAATCTCTGTGGTTACTTCTTTCTATATGGATTGTCCTTTAGATAGACCTCCAATTACAACATAGCCTTATCTCTACTACTACAGAAAATTAAGGAAAGGCCAGGCCTCATTAAGGAGCTTTCAAGGAAAAGCAGCCTGGAATTTGGGCACCTGTCTCTTCCCCTGAGGGCAGAGTGATGGTAGCAGAAGGGTCACCAACAAAAGGTAGTTGTGTCTAGGGGAAGGTTAAGTTCTCTGGGACAAAGAAGCAATGTTGTGGCAGGTGCGGTGGCTAGGGGAAAAGGATGCCTGGGAGGTGTTCCTTAGCACTCTTCAGGCAGCAACCCAGGGTATCTTCAGAAGCACCCATGAGATGTTTTGAGGGGTGTACTTTGGGAGCAAGAAAGCAGGTGGATGCTTAGTCCAGTGTCACTAGCTATAGAGAAATATATAAATGTTCATGAATCCAAAACCCTGGGGAACTTCCTAGTCTCTCCAGGAATGTGAGGCATCCACCAACAAAAAGGTGCTTCCTGAAAAATGTAAAGATGCAAAACCTCACAGGAAGGTAGAAAACTCTCTGTGGTAGCAGCTCTGGGAAATGGAAGATCTCTTAGGTTGGACTCATTGCAGATGACACCTGGAAGATATGGGATATGAGCTAAGCATTCTTTTTTTTTTTTTAAGATTTTATTTATTTATTTGCCAGAGAGAGAGAGAACAGGCAGACAGAGTAGCAGCAGAGGCAGAGGGAGAAGCAGGCTCCCCGCCGAACAAGGAGCCCGATGTGGGACTCGATCCCAGGACACGGGGGTCATGACCTGAGCCGAAGGCAGCAGCCTAACCAACTGAGCCATCCAGGTGTCCCAGCATTCTTTTTTTTTTTTAATTTTAAAGATTTTTATTTGTTTGACAGAGATCACAAGTAAGCAGAGAGGCAGGCAGAGAGAGAGAGAGAGGGGAAGCAGGCTCCCCGCTGAGCAGAGCTTGATGCAGGACTTAATCCCAGGACCCTGAGATCATGACCTGAGCCGAAGGCAGAGGCTTAATCCACTGAGCCACCCAGGCTCCCCTGAGCTAAGCATTCTAATATAGAATTTAGTCGTACGTGATCTTAGAGGCAGTGGCTCCCAAAGTACTGTCTTGGGACCTACAACATCAAAGTCACCTAGGAACTTATTAGAACTGTAAATTCTTGGGTCTTATCCCCCCTGTCCTTCTGGATCAGGAACTCTGGGGGTTGGGTCCAGCACTCTGTGTTTGAGGAAGCCCCCTCCTGGAAGATTCTTGATGGCTATTCAAGTTTGAGGGTAACTGAAGTAGAAAATGTGGTATAAAGCAAGGTAACAGAAGTTGGGCCAAAGATGTGTTTGCCAGCCATTCTGCTGCAGCTGTGTATCAAACAATTGAGACTTAGTGATTACCAGATTTTTTTTTTTAAGATTTTATTTATCTATTTGAGAGAGAGAGAGAGCATGAGAGGGGAGAAGTTCAGAGGGAGAAGCAGACTCCCCAAGGAGCTGGGAGCCGGATGCAGCACCGGATCCCAGCTCTCCCGAATGATTACCAGATTTTAATACCAATAGTAGACGTTACTTTCATATCATTGCATGACTCACAAAGTATTCAACTATTGAATTTTGTCAATATGTCATTTGCAAAAGTATTACATGTTACTTTTATTTGACAAATGAAGCAACTGAGTATCAAAGAGGTACTATTGTTCAAAATCACAAGACCAGCAAGCAGAGAGGAAATAGAAGCCCTTGACTTCTGATGGTTAATCTTTCAGTATTTAGGAATCTACTAAATTTCCAAGATTTCCCTAGCATGTAGCTAGCACTTTGCATGCACGTCATCTCTAAAGATGAACAGTGATTTTTAGAACCCTCTATTGAGGCTTCTGAGCATGCTTCTGGAATCACAGGAAAGAGTGCTGTGATAGATTAGTGATGTCTGCTGCGAGAGCCAAATGGGAGGTAGCAGCATCTATGCAATATATGGGAATATCTCCCCTTCATTCCATTCTTTGGTTAGGACCTGAGAAGTACAACCTACAGAGGAGTAGGATCTGGTTAGGAGGGCTTAATAGGGTTGGGATGATGAAGAGAGAATGATTATTCTCATTTGCCTTTGTATTATCTCATTTGCCATTATGGTTCCTGCTAATTCCAACCAGCTTTCTCCAAATTGGGAAGAAACTATCAAAAAGGCTCACAGTCTGACTTCATCTCAAATATATACCACTGCCTTAGAAACCCATGCCTCTGAAATGCTGGGTATGTTCTTAATGACACACTTTCTTATGTCAACTTCATGGAAAGATTTGTATATAAAAGTTCTGCCAGACTTCTTGAATAGATCTGATACTATCCTGTTAGGAATGAATGGAAACTGTCCATTTTGCTAGCTTTGTCCTACTAACCTTCTCCTCAAAAGGAAAAAAAAAAAATCATGAAGAAAACAAGCAAGCAAACAAAGAAAGACAATACTATAAACCAAACCAGAAATTCCTAAAGCGTCAAGTGTTTGGGAACATCTGATGCTATTGTTGGGTGTGAGTCACTTTGCAAACTCAGGTTTGGTTTTTAATTGCTCCCAGTTGTCACTTTGCTCTGAACAAACAGACCAAACCTTTGTCCAAATCATGTGTGATAGAGCAACATTTTCATTTCCTATAATGCCAGCAATGAGCATTAGCTTTCCCTCTGGCTCCTGCTAATTTCCAGGGATTTTACTGCAATTTGGAGAAAGGCCTCTCCCCACGGAGGCCATGGTTTCCAGCCCCTGTTGGCATCCTGGCACTGCTCTGCAGTCCTCCCCCTACCCTTTGCTAATATCATATCTGCAATCATTACTCCATTTTGCTGTGATTTTAATTAGAGGACATGTGGTATCTTTTAATATTCTTCTGCACATTGAGGCTCCTGAGCACTTGTTACCAACCAATGCCTCAATATAATTTAGAAGCTGTGGCTTCATAAGCAAGTCCTCCAATCTTTTGATATTAAATTTTGAAATTAATCTCTGCTGTATGCATCACTGGTGATTATCTTGGCCTAAATTATGCATCCTTCTTAAAGTTGGAAAACAACAGACCTTCCCATCTGACAGTAGATCTATGCAGATACCCTTATCTCTAAGGAGACATTTATTTTTAACCCTCTATGGTTTATAAACCGGGATCTCTGTGACTCCAGCTGTGTTTGCTAGCATCCCACTCATGACAAAAATTAATCCTGTGAGTCCCTTCCTAACCCATTGTATGGCTTTCCAATGTCTCCAGGAAAAACCCAAGCTCATTTATCCTTCAAAAGATAAATGTCACATGAGAGTGATATGATTATAACTATATTAATAGAAAAAATATATAGTGTTAACTTCATTGCATTCCTTGTTATGCCTCAAAGTGAGTGTGTACGAAATGGGAGATTGAACATGGACTCTGGAATTGGAGGGAATCCCTATTTATATCTAGTATTCAGTATTTATTACTTATCCCATTTTTAGCAAATTACTCCCTTTTCCTACATCTCAAGGTTTTATTGTGAGAACTCACAAGACTGCTATGCCAGCACCTATGAGGTTCTCAAAAGGCAAACTTCCTTTCCTTCTAACTTCTCTCCCTTCCCTTGATATTTGCCTTCAGAGACAATCCTCAAGGCTGAAGGGTTTTAAATATGGATAATCGAGCAAACATAAATACAGATTCTTGGATTCTTTGTAGTTTTGTTTTCAGAGGTAGGGCTGAAAGGAGTGAATGTTCTTCGTGGACAGTAAGCATAAAGAAAGAAAGAGATGAAATTAGATACGTTATCTAATACACCCAGATGTGGCTCTGTGTGCTCTACCAATTAGGGATAGTATCTCTACTCTTGGTTTGAGCCCTTTGGCTCCAGGCTGAAAAGCGGTCTGCACAACGTGGTTATAATCTTCTTAGCAGTTGTTCTGAGGTGCCCATGTGAAGCCACTGTCCCATCAAATGATCTGACAGTCTTCCAGCGAAAAAGAATAAGAGAATCTGATGCTTTTCAGTATTTTAAGCTCTATGTGATAACACAATAGTTGAACAGTGAGTGGAAATCTGGATCAATAAAACCTCTAGACAAGTATGGCCTATCCTTGAGCTCGAACCAAAGTATAACTGAAAGGGAGGACTCGACATTTAAACCAAAATAGTTCCCAGTCCCTTTGTTTACAATCCTGGAAACAGGCAAACTTTCCTCTCGCTGGATTGAACAACTCCAGGAAGAAACCTGTTTGTTAAACAATGTTAAGAATAAAGAAAATAATTTAAAATAAAAATAATTCAACTGCTTGCTCTAGGAAATATCTGCACCTGGTAGATAAAGACAGTGAACCAAATAAACAGCTCATTTTTCAAGATAGATACCCTACTTATCAGGAATTACTTCAAGACCCTCTCCTTGCTGCACACATCAATCTAAAAGTGTTATGTTACAATCTCTGTCCAATTCCAATGAGTTTCTATCTTGCAAGACCTACCCTTAATTCATCCATCCTAGGCCCCCAAACCTTATATATTTCTATTTTGAGACACTATTAAGTCTCTGTGTCCTTTTCTGCACAAAATCTAATAAGCTTAGTTTTTCTTGATCAATAGACTTTTCTGGTAGTCTTTTGGGGAATTAACAGTTGACTCCATGAAGTACTTTATTACAAGACTAATTGTATTTCATGTTTAAAAATGTGTTTTCCACTCTTTCATCTTTTTGTTCATTTCCCCAAGAAATATCGTTGGGTGCCAGGAACTGTCCTAGATACTGAAAACAGATCTCTCTGCCTTCGTGGAATATACATTCTAGGAAGGAGAGAGATAATTTTTTTTTTAAATGAGGAGAACAATTATGTCACTACTCTTGTGGTAAGGGTGTTAAAGAAAAGCTACCAAGGGCCAAGAAAGCTTGTCAAAGGGGAACCTATTTTAGCTTTGCACGAAGGTGTGTATTGAAGAACGTGGACAACATCCGTGAGCAAGTAACATTCCAAGTAAAGATGTCGTCCAAGTGGAAAAGTGTCACTGACAGAAGAAAGAGCATGTCTAATGCTTCAGCATTGTTAGGGCTTGCTTTGGTGTGAAAAGGGACAAGAGTGAGAGCCAATCCAGTGTGACCACAGAGAGCACCAGGGAATTTCACTAGAGGTACACAAGGCAGGTGTTAATCAGACTTGCAGACAGAGGAAGTATTTATACTTGTACATTAGTTGGTGGAGGCTGTTCAACTGGTTCCAGCAAGTCTCTGTCTTAAGACATACAGCATATCACACTCAACATGTGATGATTTTGTCCATGTTAGCACTTCCTTTTGTTCTCTCTTTTGTAGCCATCTCTTCTCTTCTCTACACTTTCACCTTTTTTTTTCCCCCTTATTTTACCAAGCTTTCCACACCCCCATGTTTGTTCTGTTTTCTCTGCTATACTTTATTTAGGACAGGGCCCCTACCACCAATTTTCCACCTTACTGGGAGCTTTTTGGGGACTGGAGGAATTCTTGCTGTCCTGGTATTAGTCCCTTGAAGACAGACTTTGAAAGAATAAAGGAAATGAACTCTTTCTACAGCTTAAGTAACCACATGCATTATTGACTCTTTCCAGAATAAGGTCCTCACTGTTGCCAGCATTAATGAAGGAATTTTTCCTAGCTCACAGAGTTAATGAGCCTCTGGCCTTGCTCACTCTATTCCTGGAGCAGTTTACTCGCTGGGGAAGTGTGACTTCCTCAACTCCATCTCAAGTTTGGAGGTGATTCCTGTTCAGGAACATAAAAAGTGTGGACGGTTGTTTGTAGAACGATTGTAGCAGTTTGGAATTTATCAGATGTCCGTGCCATTTGGCAATGACATTAACATTCTTCATGCCACACCTCAATGTTTTCTATTACAAAGTTTAAGGCAGGATTTTAAAACTTCATTTTAAAATACTGAACCTTGGATGCCTGAGTGGCTCAGTCGGTTAAGTGTCTGCCTTTGGCTTATGTCATGATTCCAGGGTCCTGGGACCAAGTCCTACATCGGGCTCCTTGCTCAGCGGGGAGCCTGCTTCTCCCTATGCCTGCTGCTCCCCCTGGTTGTGTGCACTTTCTCTCTCTCTCTGACAAATAACTAAATAAAATCTTTGAAAAAAAAAAAATACCGAACCTTTATGTGCAACCAGTTCATATTCAGGAGCCCTGTGTATAAAACAGAAAAAAAGCAAACCCTCTCTGCTGAAAGCAGGACAAGGACTAAGAGCCAACACAGTGGATTGCCCCTCAGTGTTGCTAACTCCTCAAAATCACCAAAGGACCCCAGATTGAAACAACCCTGCTGACTTTGTGTTGGGGCAACATGGTCAACTACAAAAACTCAAAACCCTCCTACTATAAAAGCTTAGACATTCTCTACAAAATGATGCAAACTTTCTTCTAAGTGCATAGCCTAGCTTGCCACAACAAAGGGAAACATGCCACTGCCATGAATAAAAATGGAACTGTAAATGAGAGTAGATATGCATGAGCTAACATATAGCTGGGAATGAGAGTAGCCCGTACACTCGGGACTAGGGAGTTAGCACATATTCAGAGACAGGAGTCATGACCTTGGGCTCAACAGTGGTAAAAATGAGAACTGGATTCTAAGATCCAATTGGTTCTAAGATTAAGGTGGGACTCCCTTATGGAAAGAAGAAGGTATATAAACCAGCCTTTAGCATGGTCTAGATTCAAGAAAACATGACCATCTGTTGTTAGTCTCTCAGTGGAAAAAAGTCCTTTAAGAATCTATGAAATTAAAATCATAACCCTGCTTCACTTTAAGGTGTAGGGTTTGAATATAAATATATCTTTATGGTTTGTTAAGTCATGGGCTTTGCTATTAACATACTAATGATCTCTGGTCTGTGGGCCAACTTTAGGCACCTGGAAAATCCCAACACAGTTCTTCTCTAGAGAGATATGTCCTCAACTCAGGCTTCACAGGAGCCTAAAACCTCAAATCATAAAATGCAAGAAGAAATGATCCAGCATGAGCAAGAGGCAACATATGCAAAAAACAGCTGATACAGATCTGCTCCCACTTCAGTTAATAGAACCATATGATATAAACTATAAAAGAAGCATATTTTTAAAAATAAGAACCTACAAATGGAATTAAAAAAATAAGAGATTAAAATACAATGATAGAAAATAAATATCAATATACTCATTTGATATCAAATACTTATCACCTGGTAGAACAGCAGTTTAAACACAGCCAAAGAGAGAATTGATGAACAGGACCCTGACTCCTTACCTTTAAACTGTGAACCAAGCCTAGTGATGCTATCTCACATTCTCCCACATGCTTGAACATAACCTGGGCCAAGGAGACCTAGATCAGAGGGAACGCAACTTCCTGTGCACTTTCTTATAAAACCCCTCTAAGCCATCCAATTAGTAGCACAGCCCTCATATGCTTTGTGAAGAAGAACAGCTCTATAACTTTATCCTCAGAAACTAATGCACACGTATTAACAGACCCTGAAATGTTAAGATCTGTTTTGGAGCAGATCAGACATTTTGTTTTGGTCTCACTTTTCTGACTTTGGGAGATAATACCTCCTTGTTGCTGGACTGATCTGCAGCGTCTTTAGTGGACAGAATATGCATTAAAATCTACATGGACACACTTGATGGTCAGTAAAATCTGCCATTCTACAATAACAATCTAACTCCTGCAATAGCTACTAAGCTCTGTCATATTTCATACATTTCTGAAATCTAGGTCTCTTAAATCAAAAGAAGAGCAACTATAATTTAATCTTAGGCAGGATTTTAATCTTGGCAATCCATTTAATCCATTTAATCTTAGCAATCACCCTCATAATTAGGTATTTTTTTCCACATTTTACAGATAAAGAAAGTGACACCTATCCAAACAAAAATATCCCAGTCTTCAACACCAAAGCTCATGTATTCAATCATTACATTATACTACATACTTTTCCTTGAATTCTCAATCATGATTAATGTTTAATAATGCTTAATGTTGAAATTCCAAGGAGTTAAAACACTAGTTGACAAAGAATTTGAATGTTTACTGCTTTATTTTATTTTTACCTAATCCAGGAGTAAACAACAGAAACTAAAAGGACAATTCATATGGTTTCACTTATTTGTGGAGCATAACAAATAGCATGGAGGACAAGGGGAGTTAGGAGAAGGGAGTTGGGGGAAATTGGAAGGGGAGGGGAACCATGAGAGACTATGGACTCTGAAAAACAATCTGAGGGGTTTGAAGGGGTGGGGGTGGGAGGTTGGGGGAACCAGGTGGTGGGTGTTGGAGAGGGCACGGATTGCATGGAGCACTGGGAGTGGTGCAAAAACAATGAATACTGTTACGCTGAAAATAAATAAATTTATTTAAAAAAATAAAAGAAAAGAAAAAGGACAATTCAAACCTACCACTTCCTACTAGGGTTAGCCGTCCTGTTTAAAGCAGAGCTGCTAGAAACTCTCGATTCAAATTTGACCCGAGGTTCAACTTATGGCAAAAATGCATCTTTCCCCAGGCTCTTCTGAGACCTCCTCAGCTACATAGTCAAGTGGTTATGTTTAAGGACGTGAAGAGTTCATTGCTGAGAAAGAAACAGTGGGCAAGAAGAATGTAGCCATTGTGAAAAACAACTTCCTTGTTGGGGTAAATATAAAAGTAAGGGACAGAAAGGAAATAGCATTGTAGGTCATTGCTGGGAGGGCCACTGGGTCCACAGAGGGCTCCACTGAGGAAGTAATAATGAGAAATGACTTTAAGGACTTTATCTTTCCCTTTGTTTTCTTCCACAGCAAACCTTTTTCTGGGTCTCTTTTCTGTATCTAAATCAAGGAGCAAAAGAAGGAAGAGTGAACTACCCAGGCATTTACAATTCTATAGTCTTCCAGGTCTTTCTTTCTGCTGAGTTTCTACTGCTATTAATAATTTCATCATGATAATTGCTACTTACTGATTCAACTCCTGTTTCCTGAGCCCCTTGCACATGCTTCGTACAGACTAGAGTCTTTAGACCTGTCAGTGTCTGTGAACATACCAGTTCTGTACAACAACTGTCACTGTTCCACATTTATAGATGAGGAAAGTGAAGTCAAACGAGGTTAACATGTAAGTGGAAGGATGAGGACTGAAAATCAGGTCCTTCTTTCTATGACCCATGCTCTTAACCATGAGGATAAAGCCCTATGCACATCAACGGATGTCAAGCAACTTTAACAGAACAGGTGATATGGTAAACAGTTTTGAGGAATTGAGGAATTCCAGATTACTCTGGCATTGAGGAATGCCAGATTAATACAATTAATATAATTAAGCTGCTTCATATGAAAATATACATGAGAGATTTCCCAAAGGCGGGCATTTCCCAAATGTATTTGACTACAGGATCATTTTTTACAGCACTTGTCCCAAGACAACTATACTGTGGAAAGCATACTGGGAAATGTTTTTATAGATTGACATTTCAGTGGAATAATCTCTACTTAATTATTATTGCCAAAACATAGGTACTCATATCATGGGCAACTTCAAATAATCAACCCCTCTATAGTATATTATTCTGTCCAGATTTCTGCCTGCATATGCTGTGTCACAGAACATCTGGAAGAAACCCATCTTCACATCACTCCATGTTGTATGGGGAATGTTAATGGCACTCACACTTTCTTCTCCAAGAAATTTCATGACTCTCTCACTTTTTTTCTCCCCTCAAACACTATAGGGCCATTTCTATTCAATCAGAGATATTTAAAACAGCCACTCACCTGGTATCTTTCAGAGTCCTTTCCTTAAACTCAAGTTTCAAATGTGAAGTGTGTGAAAAATTTATCAAAAACAAAACAAATGAACAAAAACACATCAACCCCCACCACCACCAAACAAACCAAAGAAGCAAAACAAGATTTAACTTATTAATTTTCCTCAAAATGAGGAAAAAAATGTTACCAAGTTCTCGCAAGTGGCCAACCATTTCTAAAGCTATTTCCTTGAACTGGACCAAAAATACAGTTGATATTCATGACCCGATTCTGTCTGCATTCCCCTCAATCTATCAGCAATTACCATCATGGACATAATCAATAATGAATAGGGAGAAGGACTGATTGAGTGGGTAAAAATGGAGTTGTTTTCTGACAGATGTGTAGAAGAGGATCAAAGTATTACAAGAAAGTGAGGGTCCTGTCTTTAATACTGGGCATAGCAAACAGCCTATGGGATTTTCCTAATCTGTAAGTCTATGCTTGCAAAACAGAAGAAGATAAAGAGGGGTAATTCTATTCACCCTGTCCTTTGAATCTTCAGCGTTCTTACAGAAAACACAGTGACTCCTGGACTCCAGGAAACATAAAACCCATAAGAAAAGTGACCCTGAATATCATCCAATACAATGATTTTAAACACTGTGTTTCACGGAGCCTTAGGAAAGATGCAAAGGATCCTCTGGAGAAAAAGCCTCCAGGCCCCCATCTTTCACTTCCATGTCCCTACTGTGGAAAAAAATTGAAAAGTCATTAAGGCATGACTTCTAGTTAACATAGTATTTGGAGTTCACACCACTAACTCCGGGATCTGTATCTACACATGAAATGGCAAAAAACAGGTTTTTATTGAGTGAGCACAGAGGCATATTCAAACTAGACACTGACAGAAATACAAGACAGGCTGAGAGGGGGTGGGACTTGATCAAAGGAAACAGAAGCTCCAGACTGGTTGGTAGCTATGGATAGTCTAGCAGACACAGGGGCAGCACTGTGGGTGTTTCATACCCCCGAATGTGAATGTCAAGCATACACGGGAAGGAGGAAATTGCTAGGGATTGGGGGGTGACCAGGATCTGTGAGCCACCATCATTCTAGGCCTTCTGAATAAGCAGTTATGATCAGGGGGACCATTCTGAGGTGGGAGACAGGCAGAACCTAAGTAGCCAATAATTCTGGGAGAAACCAGGGGGAAGAACCTCTTCTCCTGATGCTACATCCAATCCACTTCTCAACAGCAACTGAAACAGCAAAGACATCATCAGAAGCTTCTACTCTTAGGAGAGTGGAAGCTTGTGTGGCCTTGAAGGCAACGTCAACTGGTAACAAGCTGATCAGCTGGAGTTATGATATGTGAGCACTAGCGCTACGGAAGAGAAACAACAGAAAGAGAAGAACAGAGCTGATATGATCAGGAAAGAAATTTATAATAAGCATGATGAACATTGTCAGTGGAAATGGAAGGTGGAACTTCTAAGAAGCACACCCACAGGCTTGGATAAAAGAGGGAGCAGGGCATCTTAGGAGTGAAATGGAAATAGTTACCTAATGGGGGTCATGATAGGAACAGCAGAAGAGATGGACTGAGTGGAACAGACAGAGTCAAACAGAAACTGATGATCTAGAAGACCAAGTGATAAAAATCTCCCAGAATGTATCTCTGCCACATGAGATACACACCCATGTCCCCTTTGAATAAGGATTCCAAGTCCAGCTACATGGGGCAGGTTTACCTGAAAGTCTTCAGCTGTCAGTTTTATAAGTGGCTACTGTGGCTTTTGAGACAGAGTCATGCTATTCTCAGGACAGCTCCCAGTCAATGACATAGCAAGGGTGAGAATGTGGGGCTCCTCTGATAAGCAGTCTTTGTTCTGGTGTTCCCTTTTGGGACGGTGGGGACTGACAGGTTAGTATGCCACTCCCTTGTGATATCATAGGTATTTATCCTTTTTAAAGTGTTTCTACCCTTTTTAAAATTATTATTAATTAATTTATTTATTTTTGAGAGTGAGCGAGAGTGAACAAGTGAGCATGTGAGCAGGGTGGGGAAGGGCAGAGGGAAAAGGAGAGAGAGAGAATCTTTAGCAGGCTCTCTGTGCCAGGCACAGAGCCCCACATGGGGGTTGATCTCACAATCTTCAAATCATGACCTGAGCCGAAATCAACAGCTGGACATTTAACTGACTAAGCCACCCAGATGCCCCATAAAGTGTCTGCACTCCTAAAACCAAAGCTGTCACAACATCAGAAAGGTGTAAATATGCGGAAAGTATTAGTATTAAAGAGAAGCTAAGAAACATGGAGCATGGACACACAGGTGTGGAAGGCAGACCATGTGACTAGGACAAAATGAATTTAAAATAAGAATTCTGTATTCAAGGGGTGGGAGATGGGGAGATGTACGAACTAGGTGAAAGGGATTAAGAGGTACAAACTTTCAGTTATAAAATATATAAGTCACAGGCGCCTTGGTGGCTCAGTTGGTTGAGCCACTGCCTTCGGCTCAGGTAGGGATCCTAGAGTCCTGGGATCAAGTCCCTCATTGACCTCCCAGCCCTGCAGGGGTCTGCTTCTTTCTCTGATCTTTCCCCCCTCATACTCTCTCTTACTCTCTCTCAAATACATAAATAAAATCCTTAAAAAATATAAGTCATGGGAATGAAAAGTACAGCACAGGGAATATAGTCAGCAATATTGTATAAAATTTGTATGGTGACAAATGGTAACTACACTTACTGTGGTGATCACTTTGTAATGTATATAATTGTCAAATCACTATGTTGTTCACCTGACACTAATATAATATTGTATGTCAAGTACACTTCAATGGAAAAAAGTAATTCTATGTCCAACCAAGTTATAATTTAAATGAGAGAGAATGGGGCACCTGGGTGGCTCAGTGGGTTAAAGCCTCTGTCTTCGGCTCAGGTCATGATCCCAAGGTCCTGGGATCGAGCCCCACATCAGGCTCTCTGCTCAGCAGGGAGCCTGCTTCCTCCTCTCTCTCTGCCTGCCTCTCTGCCTACTTGTAATCTCTGTCTGTCAAATAAATAAATAAAATCTTAAAAAAAATTTTTAAAAAATGAGAGAGAATAATGATATTTACAGATGGACAACTACTTAGGAAATCATCAGCAAAAATATTTCAAAGTAATGATTAGATCATATTCTTAAAGAATAATGACTACAGAAGGAAGTAATGCTAGGTAATAAGTACTTATGAATAAAGAAAATAATAACATACTGGGGTCCAGATTAGACATGGCAAATATACTTATATACATAGTTTCTATAACAATCTGGAATTAAAATGCCACCAACCAGGTGATAAAACTCAGAGACAAGAGCATCACTAAATTTTGTGTCTTGATGGATAGAAGCTATAAATACTGATTAAACTCAGATTTTGCTAGGAAGAAAGTTTAGGCACTATTTATAGAAACCACTAAAATAATAGAAACAGCATCAATTTAACAGAAACAGGGAGGGAATTTTTTTTTTAAAGACAACAGTAGACAAAGGAAATAAATTAATTTAAAAAGCCAGTAATATGCGCTTACAAGAAATATTTCTTTCAAGACAAAAAAATACATATATACCAGGACTTATAAACCAATACTAATATCAGATAAACTAAATTTAGGGCTAACAAGGGGAAAAAAGAGAATATTTCACATTAATAAACCTAACAGTATACCAAGAAGGTGAAACATTTATGAACTTTGTCTCTACCCAACATGGATAAAGGTCAAACAGAGTTTCAGAAAATTCCAAATAATTGTGCATTAAACTGAATATATTCTCTATCATGGACAAAAATTATTGTTATAAAAAGTGATTCTGTTTTAGGGTGCCTGGGTGGCTCAGTCGTTGGGCATCTGCCTTCAGCTCGGGTCACGATCCCAGTATCCTGGGATCCAGCCCCATATCAGGCTCCCTGCTTGGTGGGAAGCCTGCACCTCCTTCTCCCACACCCGCTGTGTTCCCTCTCTTGCTGTGTTTCTCTCTGTCAAATAAATAAATAAAATATATATTTTTTTTAAAAAGTGATTCTGTTTTTTAAGAACTATGAAAACCAATGATTTGAATCCATGTTATAGGTGAGGGCCACTGAGAACTATACACACTAAAGTGGTTTGGACAAGGCCATGTGACGTAATAACAGACCTGAGGTATGCGAATCCAAACAAGACAGAAAAAAATCCGGCTGCTGAAATTACTATCAACAAAATCAAACTGGAGAAATTTTTTTTTTTTTTTTTTTTTGAAATAAGCTCTAAGCCCAACATTGGCTTGAACTCATTACCCTGATCAATAGTCGCATGCTCCGTTGACTAAGTCAGCCAGGCGCCCCTGGAGAAAAATATATTTAATATAAATTGTATAAGGGTAAAATAAAGTGAAATTAAATGAGAAGATCCTGATTCAGTTATCAGTGCTGTGTTTTTCTAATGCGGAATGAAATCCTTTGATTTCAAAATGAATGTCAAGAAGGCTGGAAGAAGACTGAACCTTGAGAAAAAAAGTCACCATATTTGTGGGATAATCCTGGATAATGGAAAGGGGCTATGAAGCTAGAGTGTTGATGGTTAAGTCAAAGGATCATTTTGCCAGTCTGCAATGCTATGAAAGCTGGTATTTTTCCTTGTTAGGCTTCATGGTAAGTCACACCAGTAAATGCTCATTCTTACTTTTTTCCTTCATGGGTACTTTTTCCCACATAAGGCTCAAATTGAGAAAACAGTGGAGTCAAGGTGATCGACAATGTCATATGTTCTAAAAAGCAAAATAAATAAAGGATAAAAAAACAATTGCCTTTACCACCAGAGAACCATTGCTATCTTGGAGAGAAAAATCAACATCAGAGAAAAGGGGCATAAACCATGCCTTGGGGAGTTAGAGGAACTAATTGGGGAGGACATACAGGCAGACTGCTAGATTAATTTTGTTGGAAAAGTTAGGCCAAAGAATGGATAATGGAATAAGATGGTAACTTAGGTTATAATGAGATCAAATACATTCTTCTGAAAATTATAAAATGACTTGTGTAACTTTGAAGGATGAGGGAGAAGATAGGATAGACTGGTTTAATTTGGAAGCATCTGGAGATGGAAGGAACCAGTGAAGGTATAGACTGTCTTAATGACTGTGAGAGACATAAAAGAGAACCATGTTGTGGGAACCAATAGCAGTGTGGCCATGGGGATTGCTGACAAAGGTCGAGAGATTGTCTGCAGGGTTAAGACAGTAGACTAACTATAAACACCCAATATTGATAGGATCAATACCATCACCATGGTCACCACTGATACTATCTTTGAGGATAATGGACAGACATGACAGCCTGTAAATTGCTCCCGCTGACCTACACTAATTGGGAGGGGACATGACATATGTGAACACACATACACACAAAGGTGCAGAGAGAGAGGTATTTTGACTTTCTGAAAATGGAAGACATGAAAAATGCTCTCCAACACCTCCTTTCTGTCTTGGGAAAAAATAGCAAAAAAAGACATACGGTTTGTGATGACGGGTTTCATTTCTGAAAACAGCTGCCCAAAAACCTCTATGTATGGGGTGAGGATAAGCCAAAGGCAGACAGGTGGAACTCTGGGAGAAGGAATGCCTTAATGAAATTATACTGCATGAGTATAAGAAGTCTAGTAGTCTAGTCTTGTTACTTCCACTAGTTATGGCGAGACACTTATCTTATTTATACTTTAGTTTCCTCACTTGAATTAGAAGAGACTAGCCTGAGTCATGTTCGAAGTCCTTTGAAGCTCATTTTGCTTCCTGCATAACTACTTAATTCATTGTGTAGCTTTGGATTCATGTGAACCTATCACATAACTATTTTGGACTTCAGGTCTCACACACACACACACAAACAAGCACACACTTTATTTTGGTTCCATTCAGCATCAATATCCTATGAGGATATCACCATCAGTCATTTAATGAGTGGATTTTATGTCCAGCATTTTGCTAAGCACTTTACCTATGTTTTTAGTTTCTTTTTCATTCTGACAACAGCCCTGGGAGGACTTTGGAGATAAATATTACTATACCTCTTTTTAAAAATATGAAAAACTAAAGCTTGGGGCAATCTTCTGTGTAGGAAAGATCTGGAATTCAAAACTGGGTCTGCCTGGTTCCAAATCCATCTTTCAACCACTTGCTATGTTAGTCCATCAGGTCATAAAATGGGATGAAATGTAATTCCTATTGTTGACTTATGTTTCAGCACTAACTGAAGACAACACAGTGACCCAGACCTTTTCTTTACTCAGTTGTAAAATCTCGCTGGTAGTGTATCAGTGAAGGCAAATATAAAAATGGAAACCCTCATAGAAATGTTTATCTGATAATCCAGTTTGAAGTATGTTTTCCAGACACATTTAACAGATAAATGCATCTCTTCCTCTAAAACAAATTTATTTATTGAAATATCAAATGCAGTCATTGGACTAAATGAAAATTGTACCAGATAGGCTCAAATTTCTATGGATACATACCATCAGCAATTTCATGGAAAATTGCTTCTAAAATTATATCTTCAGATAGGACCTTCAGAAGGGGTCCCAGAAGGTACCCCATTAATAATGCTCCTTGAGGCCACATAAATTCATTTAGGATCTTTTGCTTTATGCAATTAGATGTAGTGGAAAGAATCCAGCCTCTTAAAGATAGACTTAGTTAAGAAAAATATAGTGGGTTTTTAAAATAATTACTCTAAACAGATACTCCCACAACTAAAGGAAGATTTATCTCCAGTGAGACAATTTGACCCAAATTATTAAAATCACGATAGGAATAGTGCTAATAAAAATTAAATAGCAATTTACTACTTACTAATGCGTCCAATTCCATAAACTCTTGTAATCTTTAAAGCAACTCTGAAAGGTAGATGAAACACCTTTGTCCTTTCCTTTGTAGCAAGGAGGAAATCAAGTGTCTGAGATAGTGATTGATCTGGTCAAGGGTAGGGCTAGTACATATGATAGCTTGACTTGAACTTTTGCAATTATTAGAGGAAAGGAAATGAGATTTTTAAAAATATTTATTGTGGATCAGGGCCTGGGTCAGATTTTTACATGTTATTTCATCCAATGCTTCAAATTATATTACTAATGGGCTTCAGTCATGAGAACAAAGAGAGAGAGCAAGTGAGTGCTGAAAGGAAAATGAGAGAGAGTTGTCCAAGGTCACACATTTATCTTCTAACAAATATTTATTGAATTGCCATCAACTATTCTTGGGTCACTGGAAATAGTGATGAACAAGATGGACAAGTGTGAGTAAATGTAAGGGTCAGAATTTACACCCTGTTCATATGAACATAAACTTTTTTTCCCTCATGGGCGCACAGAGATTACCACTATCTTCTTTTTGCCTTTCTTACTTAAAAGCACAGCATACCATATGAAAGACCACAAATGGATATTTGCATTTCTGCAGCCACAGAGAAGACCAAACAATGTCTAAATCCTAATGATGGCAAAACAGTGGAAATCGAACTCACTTGCAGGAATCAGGGGAAAGAATTTGAGCTGAGTGCCTTGTTGTTGTCCCTGTGTTGATGTCTTCCTTATCTTCGGTGGGGGCAGACTTGTGCCTTCTTCCCTTTGGATTAGGCACCCAAACATAGCACCTGTTTCCTTTTCTGTTCAAGTGATAGACAAATGCAAGAAGGATGAAGCAAGAAAACCATTCTCAAGAAAGAACTAAGCAGAAAGCAATGGTGGTTAGGCTCTGCGCCAGTCTCCTTGAACCTCCTTGATCATGATGTGTCTTTTCCGGTCACAGCCCTCAGAATCTTAAGGTATCATTAGTAACAGAATTCAAGAAATTTCAGGGGGAAAAAAAAAAGTGTCTTGTATATTTCTGCCTCATTGACTCCCCATCTCATTTCCAATCTCATCTGAAAACATATCTTTTTCTCTCCTGACCGCATCTGCTAATTGCCCTCTCCTACGGCTATTATTTAACTGAAATGTATGTGATCACTTTAACAAGAGTATTTAACTTCATGGGGTTGTTGAGATGCTGTTTTTAATAGTTTTAGGTTGAAATATAAGTGGCAGAGGTTCTTAATCAGGAAGGGTCCTTATGAAAGCCCCATCAGTCTCTTATCTAGGAGTACTCCTTAGTCTTTTAAACCCATGCCCCCAAGATTAGTTGAGCTTTATATTGATAGCTTATATTATGAAAATAACTTTATTTTGGTTTCCAAATATGCATTTGTAATATGAAAGCTTTCCAAATTATACAGTTTTCCTACCCTCCTCCCCACCTGGTTTCAAATCTTGGTTTTTACCACTTTGTAACACTATGAACCTTGATATACTACTTAAATATCTGCAGTCTCAATTTTCTCATCTTCAAAATAGGAATTATATACTTATTTTGAGGGTTGTCCCAGAAGTAAGTAGAATTCTTTCTAGAAAACTCCTTTTACAATTAAAGAGTTCATGTTAGCTCTTATGAAGTGGAGGAGCATAGGTGATTCTCAGCAAACTTAAAACCTGAGCAGTTATTATAATACAATGCAAATTCCACGAGCAATGAATCATTGTCTGCTTAATGCTATATCCCTTGCACCTATAATTATGCCACGTACATAATGAACAATCAAACCATCTGTGAATGAATACCTTTCACCATTGCATATTTCCTTACAACTTAAAAAGTTCTTGCAAATCTATGATCTCATATGATCCCCTCAACAGTGTTGCACACGAATATGACAAAACATTCTAAATGGACAAGCAGATGAGGGTCAGTTCACTATAATCCTATTGCCTTGGAATACTGCCTAAATGGATCACCCTTAATGCCATCCTTCTTCTCACCACCCACAAACAACGAGTGACCACATCTTAATTTTGCCTTGCACTTTTTTCTTAAAGTATCACTGTGGCCACTGACACAAGTCAAAAGGCTCATATGTACTAGAATGGCTACAGCAAGCTCTGTTGTCTGATAATCTTCCACATGCCACTGCACTCCCTCACTTGCTCATTCTGCAAATATTTATGGGACATCTACACTGAGAAAGGCACTCTGTTATGTCCCCAGAAAAAGTGGTAAACCAGTTATGACCCTTGCACTTATGTATCTTCTAGTGGCTTATTCTAGTGGCTTATTAGGTGACCCCCTTGCTATTATCTACTGACCAACCCCTTGATGTGGCATTACAGTACTTCACTCGGTTACCTCTTCAACCTCATTGCTTTAACAATCTATTAGGCTTTCTGCCATGCATCTTGTCACATGAACCTCAAGGCCATACTCAGACTTTTGTTTTTTTAATTCTAAGAATATACCCTGGGTTTCCATGCTCCTGAGCTTAGTGTTTTCTCTATCTGGAATGTTCTGCTCAAACCATTCTTGTCACTTCTCAATCAGAAGCAACTGCAATGGAAACAGCTATGCCATGAGTGATCTCTTTCCAAGAGGCATAGCGCTAAGTACTGTATGTGGGTGCGTGTATATATAACCACACACATAATTACCCCTTGTGTAATTCTTAAAAGACCATTTTACTTATGAGAAAATGAAAATGGAAAATGGGAAGTTAATTAACTTACCCAAGGTCACACAGATAGCCAATGGCAGAGTATCATTCCAAACCTGATTTGACTTTAAAGCCCATGTTCTTAACTGCTCTGCTTTATGACAAGTGAGCTTCTAATCATCCTTCAAGACCTAGTCCAAGGGCATTTAATCTCTGAAATCCTTTCTGTTTTGTCTGGGCAAAGAGAATAGCCCTGTCCCTTACATTTACGTTACACACATCTCTGTGGTGGTACCTTTTGCATTTACCTTATATAAACATTTGCACTCATCTGTTTAGAAATCTCTGGTCCTTTTAAGTCACTGGTGTAGACTTACTCATCCACACATTCCCTGAGTTTAACACATATCTATGTATCTAGTCAATTGCAGGTGCTCAGTATGGGGACGATGAGTGAACGATGGGCTGAACAGCACTTCCTGTTAAGAGCAGCATGGATAAGAGAGAAATAAGAGAGGTGGGAGGCAGTATCTGAAGAAGGCTTGAAGGCTCTGCCCACCAGGTCATCATGCACGAGTTTGACCTGATTTGAGAGAAAGCCCAATCAAACATTGCTTGAAATAGTGGAGACAAAACACAAAAACAAAAACAAAATTCGGCTTGCTGCAATTTACATTTTTCATCTAGTAGTTTTGGCGTTGCACTGACACTCAGAGCTACAGGTCGGGCCTAGGTTCACTTCCGCTTAATTGGAAAGTACATAGGCTTGTTTGGAGAATGCTCTAGGGAGCAGCTGGCTACCAGACCTATGCCATCAACTTGAAATACAGCCATATGACAATTAAAAAAAAAAAAACTCACTCTGTTTTTTAGCAGCATGCCTTTCCATTTTTCTTGGCTGAGTTTGGTATCGTTTTAGTTTAAAACAAAGAATGAAGACAACATGCACCAATTTGATCTAGGGCACTGTTAGAAGTGATGTGGGAAATATGTAGCCCATCAGCAGTAAGACTGATTACACTAGTGGCCCCAATTCTTTGCCCCTCAGATCCATACCCTTTGCCCCATTGCTTTGTAGTGCCTTGACTCTGAACCAAGCTACATGACTGGGTAGGTGATCTTGGTTTGCCCTGGACTGTCTTAGTTTTAGAACTGAAGATCTCACACATCACTCAGTCAGAAATAGCAGGAGGGTTGATCACCCTCTTTGCCAATGGGACAAGACACAAGCAGAGAGTAAGAAAGAACTTGTTAAGTGGGGTTGTCTTCTCTTTTGTGCTTCCTTCATCACTATGATAAAAAGCCCAGGATAGCCTTCAGGAGAATGAGAAACACATGGAGATAGGGAGTACCAAATCATTTAAGTGTCCTAACTGGGACAGCCTACATCCGCCACTAACCTAAGGACTCACAGGCCCTGTGAATAACACAAAAATATGTTAGAGATGAATCCAGGCTATGGAAACACTTAAATATGCAAATATTAGCAGTATAATAAGTAGCACATGATTTTTGCCTTTGCATACCTGAAAAATATCATTAGAAGAGAGAGCAGATTCATTTTTTCTGTGCTAGCTGGGTGTAATTATGACCAATGCATAGACTCTATAAGAAAACAAATGTAGATGAACTTAGATTTCTTCATGAGGAAGAATTTTTTAACAACCACAGCTGTTCAAAGCTGTCCAGAGTTGGCTTCTAGATGCAACAATGAGCTGTCCCTTGGTTGGGATGATGATGCTGAGGCTGGAAAGAGGGGTGACAAAGCTGCTGTAAGGTGTCCAACTCAAGTGATATTTATTGAAGGGTTCAAATGTGCTGAACATTAACTCAAGCTCTGGGCTCGGTGCACATGTCTCATGCCCCTAAAGTTGGTCCTGCTGGGGGTAAGGTACTCCAGAGAGAGGAATTAGTATGCAGAGGCTTGATGTTTTTGGAGTCTTGTTAGATTATGGCATATGGGTATAATGTATAAGTGGGTTTGTAGACAGAGATGAGGAACAAAGCAGAATTAATAAAGCATGGTGAGGTTATACTATGTTCATCTAGCTACATAAATACTCATTTTCCAAGGATACCTTTCCCTGGATAATTCAGGGTACTTTGGGCCACAAGAGTCATTTCATACAACATCTGAAAGAAGGAAGTGAAGCAGTAACTACATCCTGTTTGGACTTGGATGGTCTATGCAGGGTGCCATGTGCTGCTGTGGATCAAACACAGTGTTGCGGATCTCCCAGTCTACCATGAGGCATGGGTCAGTGGTAGTCTTGCAGCTCCTCCAGCTCCCATCTGATCTCCTTAAGCTTTTCCAGCTTCCCATGATGAAGGCTACCAGCTTCTCCTGCTGGCCACCCAAATACTCCATTAAATTTGAAGGTTTGGAAGCACTGAGAGTGCAATAGAGGTTCCATTTCATCCTTGTGGGTTCCAGTTTGTCTTTGCAGGGTCCACTGTATCCTTATTCTCCCTCTGGTCAGGTCTATTTTTTCTTTATGACTGAATGCCATGCAGACAGCCCTTCAGGCCTCACGACCAATACCAAAGGAACCACCTTACAGACTATACAACCAGCATCCAAAACTATGTAAGGTCAAGTTCCTATAACAAATCCCTAATTCCAAGTCACTCTTAGTGGTTCAGCTTCCCCAATCAATCTCTGATTGGTACTGATAGACCCTAGAAGATAAATTGCATAATAATAATTATTATATAATTGCACCTTTAAGGAGGAAGCCAGCACTGGATTAAAAGCATGGTGTATAGAGTCAGACATAACTTGAGTTTGTAAACCTGCTTCCTTACTGCCACTCAGGAGTCGTTTATCCTTAGCTTGTGTTACAGGAAGCCTCCAGGATGGACCCCATGACCTTCACCTCCTCTGCCCTGTATAGTCCCCTCCCATATTATATCAGGGTTGGTGAGTATGATCAATAGAATACTGCACAAGTGATGGTGGGTCAAGGTCCTAAAAAATACTGCAGTTTCTGCCTCTCCCTCTCTTGGTTTATTTGCTTGAAGAAAACCAGCTGCCATGTTGTGAGGATACCCAGTTATTAACAACCATGTGACTGAATTTCCAAGTCGATTCTCCAGCACCAGGTGAGCCTTCAAATGACTTCACTCTGCCATTGTACTTGTACATTATACTTTAGTCCTTTCTGTAAACTCATTAGACTCAGAGCCTGAACCACCCAATGAAGCTGCTTTCGGATTCTTGACCCTCAGAAACTGTGTGAGGTCATATTTATTGTTTTCAGTTTCTAAATTGGGGGTGATTTGGTATGTAGGGTTAAATAACCAATAACTGATACAATAAATAACAAATTAATTTCCTAAAAAGTAAAATGAGGGTAACTATTATACCCACCTTGTTGGGTTGTTGTCAAGATTAAGGGCACAACTGTATATAAGGCACTGACTGCTGTGTTGGGCACGTGGTAAATGCATAAATAAATGCTTTTCCTGCTGCTCCTGCTATTAGTGTTACTGTTGCTTTTGCCATTTCTTCCAAACTTGGCATTCTAAGATCCCTTCACTTCAGGCTACAGTGGTGGGTATAAGCTTCAGTGTGGAGGTGATGTTAGTGTTGGATCTGAAAATCTACCCTCATAAATTTATGGTGCCTGCCACTTGAAAATCACTGGGTGTGTGGCAGAGGGGGGCATGGAGAAGAACAGCTCCATACCTGGAGTGTGCTAAGTTTGGTCTTCCTGGTACAGGGAAGGCACACCCTTAACCCAAAGGAAGACTCTTAACTTGGATTCAGACAGCAACTGACAGTATCAGCTCATGTAGGTCCACCAGTGGCCCAAGGGCTAGAGAATATTAAAGGCTGGGAATTAAAATCTGATGCCTGTCTGCTTGGGAAATTAACTCAGTTGGTGATAGAAAGTTATTGGAAAGTTGTAAGAAGCATGAGCACCTTCCCAGGACTTGATGGTGCAAACAAACTGAATGGCATTTAACATTTCTAATTGTTAATGAAATGGAGTATTAATTGTGGAGTGTTAATTCCTTCCCTTCAGCAGTAGTTGCTTGCTTTGACTAGAAGTATTTGCATCAGAATAATAAAACATTGGGGCTTAAAGAGGTTTTTTAGATGGATGCAGACTTCTTACTTTTACAAATGGGGTAACAGGATGGGGAAGATTACAGATATATACATAAAAATAGTGCTGAATCCCTATGTTATTCTGAAGGGGTCCTGGGCGGGACCTAACTTGCATTGAATAAATTACTTATTTTCTCTAAGCCGCAGTTTTCTCATCTGTAAGATAGGACTAGCATGCGTTTTGTCATAGGTATTATGAGGATTCAAAAAATGCTTGGCCCATAGGATATGCCATATAAAATGCAATTTTAACATTCTTTATTTTATATGCAGATTCTCAATGTTATGGTCTGTATACCAAGCAGAAAAAGAATATGTGGATATTATTGAGGCTGTTTACCCAAATTATGAGTTTTACTTAGAAAGAGTTGCTTAGTTTTGTTCAATGAATCAAGTCAAATTGCAAGATATCAAAAATGATTATCTTCTACAACAAGCATCACCTTCTAGTTCTGCAATCCCCGAGGATAAGCCACCATGATTACTTTCTCCAGGTTAGTTTAACAGAATAAAAGAGAGTTCCAGAGGCTCCTTAGGAGAAGGGTATCTAGCAACAGAGATTAAAGGCCACTTTTACCATTATTAATAACATGAGCCAGAATGTTGTCCTAGGTACTCGATCCTCAACAATATGAGAATTAATCCTTTTTGGTTTTCTGAGTCCCACCATGCTTACCTTACTATTTGCCCTTTGTTGTGAAGTCTTCTTCTTCAAGAACTGGGGGATCTTCATCCTGTCAATGTTGCCCCATTCATATTCTTTTTCTTTGAGAAATAACTAAAACTTAGGCCTAGTCAAATTGTTATGACCAGGGAGCATCTACTATGAAGGAAAAGGAAATACCACAGAAAGGAGGAAGAACATGAAATAAGGTAGGTGATATTCCAGAAGGGTAAGAGAGAAGAGCTGAAAGCTGGATCATGGGCAAAATTTAAGCCATTAGAAGTATTAGTGAAAAATCTAGATCTGGGGCAAAGAAAGCAAATCCTGGAACCGGGAAGCAAGCAAGCAAGAAATTACAAGATAGGTCTTGGGAATGTGGTCAATTAATGGAATGGTGCAAAGCAGGACCCACTATGACTGTCTTATATCCATTGTGTTTAGCTTCTCATCTGGGGAAAAGGATTCAAATTGACTTGGTTGAAGACTCAATAAATATGAATATTTACATGCTATATGGGATATTTACATGATCTCAATTTATTCACCAGGTTATTTGGAATAGGCATTACTCTTTCCATGATCCAGCTGAGAAAATGAAACCTCAAATTACTTGATTCCTCACAGTTCCATAATCAGTGAACACAGAAGCCAGGGCTTGGACTTTGGATCTATACCTGCAGAAGTACAAAGTCTGGATTCTCTCCACTATCAAGATTAGGCTTAGAGTACCATAGCATTACAGATAGGAACCAAGTAGCACTAGTTAAATCCCCTTGTGAAGTGGTAGTGGAGTTGACTAAAATGAGAACCAGGATGGTCAGCTTACAGCAGGTTAACAAGCCTATCTGTAGATGGAAAATGGCAGCATTACCCTTCTTTGGCTACTCCTCTAACATTGTGACAGACAGACTCTCCACCATTACTCTAAGTCTTGAGCAATCATATTTGAAATGAAGGCGCAGAGTTCATGCAGTGTTTTTATCTCTTGGGAAAGAATGGACTACATTCATTTGAAGTGAATTCAGTACATTTCTATTTACAAATTCTCCCCTTGAAGGCAGAGAAGAGATAAAGGGTATTTAGAAAGATTTTAAACTAAAATTGAATCAAGACAGTTTAACTTCATTTTCAGTAGGCAAGTGATGAAAGGATACTTGAATAATTTTTAAAGACCTGAGTTTAAATCCTGGTTCTGCTTTATAACCAGTGATGTGGTTTGGGGCCCTGTCTCATTTCTTTGTACTTATTCTCTTCTTTAAAAGGTAGAACAGGGGCACCTGGATGGCACAGTCAGTTGGACATCTGACTCTTGTTTTCTACTGAGGTCATGATCTCAAGGTTGTGAGATTGAGCCCCGTGTCAGGATCTATACTCAGCACAGAATCTGTTTGTGATTCTCTCCCTCCTCCCCGCTTCCTGCTCATGCTCTTTCTCCAAAATAAATAAATCAATAAATCATTAAAAGGTAAAACATAACTGCTCTGGTTAATATCATATGGTTGCTGTGAAGTAATAGAATGAAGAATGTGTGAAATAATTTTATAATCTCACTGTGCCCATGTTGAGGTTGGCACTTTTCCTTAATACTAAAAGCCAAGGTCCCCATTTGCCTAGAACCAGAGGGTGCCCAGGAAAACGCAAATCAGTATTTACACTCTGTATCTAGAGACAAAAGGACACAGTGCTGCCCTGTGATAACAGTGAATTGAAAGTGTCTGGGCTACTTCTCACCTCTTCCAGTTACTAACAATGTGACCTGGGCAATTATTCCTTTACCTCTCTGAGGCTTATTTTCCTCATTTGTTAAATGGAGAAGATAATCTAAAATCAACAAGACTGGTGTTCAACCTTACCTACAAATAAGACTCTCCTTGGGTGCTTCTAAAAGACTGATGCCCAGGAGGCACCCAGGATTAATTAACCGGATCACTGAGATACGACACAGGCATCATTATTTTTTTTATTTTTATTTTTTATTTATTTATTTTTTATGTGACAGAGAGAGAGAGATCACAAGTAGGCAGAGAGGCAGGCAGAGAGAGAGGGGAAAGCAGGCTCCCGGCTGAGCAGAGAGCCCGATGTGGGGCTCGATCCCAGGACCCTGAGATCATGACCTGAGCCGAAGGCAGTGGCTTAACCCACTGAGCCACCCAGGCGCCCCAGGCATCATTATTTTTGAAACGTCCCAGGTGATTCCAAAACACAACCATGTTTGAGAATCATTGATCATCTTAATCCTTTTAAGGTCAGGGCCCTTCAATGTCTAATATTCTAGTGTTTTGAGAGAACTTCTGGTTACTTCCAGATTGGTCCATCTCCAATTCCTTAGTAGAGTTAGGTAACGTCATTGAGAATTGCACATACCAACTATATTAGTTTCCCAGGGCTGTCATAATAAAGTACCACAAACAGGGTGGTTTAAACAGAAATGTATTGTCTTACTGGTCTGGGGGCTTGAAGTCTGAGGTTAAGGTGTCAGAGGGTTGGCTCCTTCTGAAGGCTATGAGGGAGAATCTGCTCCCTGTCTTTCCCTTGGTTCTGGCAGCTTCCTGGCAATCTGGCATCCCTTGGTTTATAGAATCATCATCCCAATCTCTGCCTTCATCTTCCTATGCATTCTCCCTGTGTGTATGTCTTTGTCCCAATTTCCCCTTTTTTATAAGGATGCCAGTTAGATTAAGGGTCCACTTTACTCCAGCATGGCCACATCTTAACCAATAATGTCTGCAGTGACTATTTGTAAATACGTTCACAAGCTTAGGTACTGAGGTTTGAAAATCAGCATGTGGATTATAGGGGGATGCAATCCAATTCATAAAACCAGTACCTGGATTTCGGTAATTGGGAAGGACATGGATTATGGCAGGTGACGTCTTGAAACTTCCATGTCTGGTTCCGAAGGAGTACCCATTCTCATGCTCAACACAGCACACTCTTATACTCTCCCTGAGCTCCAACCCCACCCTTCCCAGGTTCTCAGAATTCTATGCCCCGACTGTCCCTTCATGTCTGTTCCAGTGATCCATTGCCAAAGAGGGAGACCCTGGCCCCTTTATTTGCCAGTTTAGGGATTTTCCTTTAAGCATCACAACCCCCTGCCAACCAGCTCTAGTTATTAAAATGCAGCTCAGGATGTCTCACCCTGGCTGTTATATTATCATTCCTCGTTAGAGACTCCTCCAGGGCCTGAGACATCCCTGCACTGACTTTATAATTACAAAGTCAATTTCTAAACAGACATTTGCAAATAAGTCAATTTAAATACTGAGATTTGCAAACAATAATTAAGCAGTAGCTTCTTTTTAAATATCTCTATATATAATTAATGCCTGTGGGCTTTTCATTTTACCTTGCAACTGGGTAGTTTACAATTGTTTGTTGAGCTAAAGGGTTCTCTAAAAGCAAATCAAAGCACTGGGGACATTTGGGAAGCAACTGAAGAAAGGGTTTTCCTCTTTCTCCTTCATCCCTGCTTTACCTGATTGACTGTGCTTTTCATCAGTTGGGATTATGACAGGGGAGTGGGACTGGAGAAGAATCACCTTCTACAGCAAAAACAGCAATGACAATACAGGAATTCTGGTCTGGTAATAGATTGGCTAACATGGCTTCTTAAGAAATGCAACTGGGGAGTCACCATGCTGGAAGCCTCAGCTTTTGCTGATTTCAGCACCAACTAAACAAAGAGAGCTCTCAGTGGCTCAGCTTTGACAGTGCTGCTCCCTGGTTTAAAAAATCTACAGAGGGGCACCTGGGTGGCTCAGTTGGTAAAGCATCCAACTCTTGATTTTGGCTTAGGTCGTGATCTCAGGGTCATGAGATTGAGCCCTATGCTAGGCTCTGTGCTCAGAGTGGAGTCAGCTTGTCCCTGTCCCTCTGTTCCTCCCCACCTCTTGTGTGCGGCCTCTAGAATAAATAAAGAAATAAAATCTTTTAAAAAAGTCTACAGTGAATCCCTGTTACCTGCAGGGTAAGGCTCTGATTCTGCTGTTCATGGTCCTTCACAATGTCCATTCTTATTAGAAGGCCTTATTCTCTCTTTTAACAAGTTGTTTTTTTGTTGTTGTTTTTGGTTTTTGTTGTTGTTGTTTGTTGTTTTTGTTTAACCTACTATATGCTAAAGAAAATATTAGGTAACAAGGGCATGCTGGTAAACAAGACAGTCTATTTCAAAATCTAACAGGGATAGAAACCCTGAAAAAGTAAATTTATGGATGATGAATGTTACAAAAGAGGAGGTAGGAATAAATTCAGGTTGGTCTGGAAACTGTCCTCCCAGATAGTTGGGTAATTCAAAAACTCTTGTGTCTGTGTTCCCAAGATCTCCTCCAGTAAGGAGGTTCTCTCCCAAATTCTCAACCCAACTAAATACCTCAACTTCAAAATATGGTTCAGAAGTCTCAGACTCTCTAAAATGTGTTTAGTCCCACTACCACTGCCTTATAAGACTAGATTGCCTTCTAATTTGTGCTTCTAAGACATTTTGTTCAACTCTCTAGTTTTTTTTTTTTTTAAAGATTTTATTTATTTATTTGACAGAGAGAGATCACAAGTAGGCAGAGAGGCAGGCAGAGAGAGAGGAAGGGAAGCAGGCTTCCTGCTGAGCAGCGAGCCCGATGCGGGACTTGATCCCAGGATTCTGGGATCATGACCTGAGCCGAAGGCAGCGGCTTAACCCACTGAGCCACCCAGGCGCCCGTCAACTCTCTAGTTTAACTTATACCATGCATATATTTACATATGCATATAATAATGCAACCATATAAATGTATATTATATATGCAACTCTCTAGTTCAACAGTACTTATTCTAATGCATGTTAATAGTAAAAGCTTTCATTGTTTTCAAGTTAGTGTATATATATCTCAGCAAGATGTCAGCAAACCGTAAACACAAATAGCTTTTTATAATCATCATCAATTTTACCAATATCATAAGCGTTTTTCATGGAAGTACTGTGGCAGAAGTTGAGATGTTTTGCCGTCAGAATGTCCTCAAGCACAGTCATAATTCTCCTTAGTCTTTTGGCAACCCATTCACTTTATGGGACAAGAGATTCTGTATTGCTTTCCCTCGGGAAGAGCAGGGCTGACTGAGGTCGGCATTCCCCAGAAGAGAGGTGGAGACTCAACATTCCTGAGTTCATAAAGGGTCAGAGTCATTGATTGCTCTTCTCAAGGTGCTGGTATTCTCAGCTTAAAATATAGGAAGGGAGCCCCACTGATCCCTAGGACTCTGTTTCACTCTGTTGCTGAGATAAATATCTCTTTTCCCATGTCCATTCTGATTAGAAGGCAGGTAAAATTCAGTCCCAGGATCAGGGCTCTAGAAAAGTCCACCACTCTACAAGTGCAAAGTCAGCCTGGGGAAATTAAGCGTATGACCAGCTGAGGGACCTCTACTTCCTCCTTGAGTCATCTTATTATTATTTTATCTCACAACAGTCAGTGCCAGTGGTAAGTGACCTTCAGTGGGCTACAAATCTCCCAATTCGGATACCTTACAGATTATGAGTGACCCTGATAATCCTTTAAAATAAGGATTTTGGGGGCGCCTGGGTGGCTCAGTGGGTTAAGCCTCTGCCTTTGGCTCGGGTCATGGTCTCAGGGTCCTGGGATCGAGCCCCGCATCGGGCTCTCTGCTCAGCAGTGAGCCTGCTTCCCCCTCTCTCTGCCTGCCTCTCTGCCTACTTGTGATTTCTTTCTCTCTCTCTCTGTCAAATAAATAAATAAAATCTTTAAAAAAAAAATAAGGATTTTGTTTCCTTTGGTGATGTATTCTAGAGGCTTTGGTATTAATTTCTTATGATCTTTTCTTAGGAGACCCATCACCTCAGGAAGGGCATTAAATGCTGATGGGAAAGGGTTATATAGACTATCGATAGTCTAATATAACAGTTGTTATACAGTCTAATATAACAGTTCCCTACCTCAATACTACTGTAGGAGTGAATCATCAGTGATCTTTCTTAATTCTGATCTTCACATCCATTCATTTCAGCTGCTGGCTCATGTTCCAGATGCAACTATCTGGGATAATCAGATATTTGTTCTGATTAAGATTACTAAAGTTCATGTTTTTAAATCTGGGTAAATAAATGAACAAAAACCTACTAATCTTGATTCCTACTGTATCCGATTAGCTAAGAATCTTTTCAGGTACTGGCTTGGGTACTTTTTATATTTCCTAATGTGTTTCAGTTCAGAACCACTGGTCCAGACTGCCATTTGTTGAAAGCCAACTTAATTCTGACTCAATTGCCTGTGCATGTAGAATTACCCAAAGTGGGGATCCAATGCAGACAGAAACAGACAGACCAACTAAAGATCTAACTTTGGTGATCCCCTGTATTTATCAGCCATCAAGAGACTCATAGAAGTATTAAGGTGATGAGGGACGAGCATGAGCAGTGCTCCAGTTTCTCACTACATTTTGGCAGCTTTGAATCAGCCCTCCGACACCTGAGTAGGGGCACACACCAGGAGGAATCCTACTCGTGCATTTTTCTGGTTCTTCTCCCTTCAGCCTTCTCTACCCTCTTAGTTACTTTTCTCTGTCTTCCTTTCTGTCTTTCCTTGTCTTTCCTTCCTTTCACTGCTTCCATAGAGCCCTAGAGCACCAGAATGAGGATACAAAGGGTGGGTGGATCATGGTGTTTGTGGTCATTGTATGACATTGGAAGAGTCACTTCATTTCTTGGGCCTCCTTTTCCCTCCATATTTAGTTGATTGGATCCAATCTCCCTTTCAATACTAATTATATTCTGGTTTTTAATACATATATATATATATATATTTTTTAACTTTCTATTCTTCTTCCCTCTCCTTTACCATCTGGCTCTGTATACATTTTTGAAAGTTGGATTTTGAATAAATGGAGTATAATCATTTCAGTTCCTTTTGTACCTACTTTTGGTCCAACTTCTAAGGTTCACAACTAAGCAGAAGGCTGTGGCACAGAAAAGCCAACACGCACAGCTAAATGTTAGTCTTCTAGCTCACTCCTTTTATTGGGATTCCAGGTACTTCACCTTCCCCATTAAGTGTGGATGTCCGTTTTCTCACCCCTTCAAATCTCTCTTGTCCTTCCTCTTGTAGTCAGGTCTCTCTTACACCATGGACATCTTCCTTGATCATTCAAAACCTCCTTGAATTCTTTTCTTTGGCCAACTACACCATTTCCATCTGAACCTTAACACGTAACATTTAAATACAGTTTTATATCCCTTTGTTTGGCGTTGTTCAGTGTAGTACATCTGAGCCTCTGAACATTATTTATAAGATGCTGGAGGATAGATGTTTCATTATTTTCTTATGTTTTCACTCCTCAGGGTGTCAAGCTCAAAATAAAGCATGCAATGTGCACTTAAGATAGAATTTGAGAATATTATAAGTTTTTCAACTTAAAAATAATCTCTTTCAATTCTCACAATTTATACACAAAAAATCTCTTAGACAAGAAAAATGACTCCAAGAGGGTTAATGGATGAACTTGACTAAAAGCTAGGTCTCCTCAATCCACTTCATTTTTTATATTATTTGCTGTTTATTTTTCCAGTACCTAAGCATGCCCCGGATCCTCAAAAGCATTGGTCACTGAACCATTGTACTTCCACTTCTGTACAGTTTCACAGAGATCTATTTCATCCAGATACACTCCTGATGTCCTTCTCTAAGTCAATTTTAATGTGCTAATTAGTCCTCATAGATGTCTCCTTTGTGAAGGAGACAATGACGGTTTCAGAGAAAGAGATTTCAGCTTGGAATCTGAAGATCTGCCTTTAGTTCTCTGTTTGTGCCTTAGGAGCTCTATGAGCATAGGCTTCCTACTTCACTCCTCTACACTTACACTTCCTCATTCATAAAACCAAGCAAAAAAATACTGTAATGTTTAGATGAGTTTGGATGAAGTGTGCCCTTTCTTAACTGTGATGAGCTACTGAATATCGAATATAGGTTTTTCCACAATTATTAATAAACAATAATAAAGGATAAAAATATTAGCACCAGTAAGGGCAGCAGCACCCTCATTTTGCTTCTTGAGACTTTACTTGATGAGCAAGAAGCCATCATCAATACAGGCGACAATTACATATACCTCCTCTCTTCTTGTGTGTGTGTAAGACCCATAACTTAAAACACCTGCTGCTATTCAGCACAAAAACAAACAGCAATGCAACTCTGGCTGTGATGTAATTCAACAGCATAACTTAGACTTGCCACCATTCTGTTCAATTATGAGTATCTATCACCTTATGGAGTCAATGCTTTTATTTGGAACAGGGAAGGAGGGAGGCAGAGAAAAAAACACAAGAAGATGCAGTTGCTATAGCAATTAACCATGGGTATCCTTCAGCAGGGTCTAGGGATGCTGATGCGGCTAAAACAAATATTTGTGTTTGGCCACGGTGGAGACGGTGACGGATTATGGAGCCTTGGCCTTGAGCCTTGATGTAATCCAATTCTAAATAAATCATAAATCTAAGTGCAGACTGGTAAGGCAGAAAGAATACCAATTCAGGCCAAGGAGTAGCAAGCAGGCAGTGGTGGCCGGGATTGATGATGGGGTGTGAAGCAGGAAGCACTGACAGGAGGAGGACCGTGACCAGCCTGCAGGGATGTACTTCTTTCTCTTTAAGCCTTAGCCAGCCTCCAACTGAGCTGCCAGACCTCAGTAGTGCGAACGAGAGATCATTGCTGAATTAGCCACAAGGCCAGGCATTCTGCTGCCTCCTAAATTTTCTCGGGTGAAGGATTTTTCATCATGAAAGGTGCTGAACGGTTAATGTTTAGGCTACTTTCTTGAGTCCCTCACTTGGAAGGACTCAGAAGTTAGCTGAGAGTTTCTCATGGACCTAAAGCCTGCTGGAGCATGAGAAGATGCTATAGTTAAAGCACTTGGATATGGAATAATCATATTCTTGTGTGAGGGGGTAACAGGAACAAAGAAAATTATTAATGCAGAATGCTGGTGCTCTTCCTCATTTTCTGTTTTTGAAGAGAAATAGTCAATGAAGTGTGAAATGGAGAATGAAAATGTTGGTTTTATGCACACTGGAGTGGACATGGCTGCTCTTGGGAGAAAAGGAAGACTCTAGGTGGCTGTGAACAGGGATTAAGAACAGTATGAACTATTGCAGGCTGGGGAAGTATGAAAGAAGAATTTTAGCAAGCTTGTACAGAGAAGGAGGTATATAACAATCATTGGAAAAGTTAATTAAGTTTCAAGAAATTTTGTTGTATTTTAAAAACAGACCCCCTGGACTATAAATAAGATGTTAACTTCTTTATAAATGTCTTGGCTGTCAGACCAGAGTTCCTTACAAATGCAACGTACTATACCAAAATGGAGTAGCTAAACATTAGCTGAGTTCATTCTGGAAGATACGTCTGGGGTTTGGTATAAAAACTACGATATTCAGATTCAACTCATTTAAAATCACCATCCTTCAACTGAGCCCAGAGGGTATTTTCTTCACAGCTGCCAAATTAATGGACTTTCGACACACAGGATAGATGCTGATATAACATGAGCAACAGTGGTCCTAGGAATGCCTCCTCCTTGCTGGAGAGGTACCATGGACTCCACTTTGAGGTCAGAATTATGGTATTTAGGCAATATAATTGGGCAAACAGAAGTAAATGTTCACTGAACTGAGTAAGTCTAAGGAAGACTATTGTGTAGCAATGGCTATAAAGACACGATTAGATGTGCAAGAGATTACTGGGGTAGAAATGCCTATGCGGGATCAAAGGGAGCAAGCAGAAGGCAGGGAGAACCTTCAGACTGGGATGCAGGTCTGGCTCCAGGGAAGGACAACAGGAAGGAAGGAAGACTGGGTAAGAACATTCTCAGACTGCATTTGTTTAGAAAGGCTTCAAGATGGGTCAAAATCACTCATTAGAGGAATGCTGCATCCCACAGGAATGAGCTGGCATTAGTTGTTCAGTCCTTGGCTAGAAGCATCCCATAGGAAGTATGGTCTCAGGGGTGACAGATCCAGTGGGTTAATAACTGGGAGTCATCTGTCAACTACGTTCCCCATAGCAGAAGCCATGCATTTCCATGGCTACCATCGTGATTTTAGACTGGATGCATTTATTGTGTTAACCTGGCTCTAATGGAGATTCAAATCTTAAAGAATTGTAGACCTTTCTCAAAAGGGATGGGTGGTCAGAGGTAGGCATAATGGACCAGTTTAAGGCTTTGTCCTAGACCGAATTTTTAAGACAAAATCCCTGAGAATTAAGCTCCAGCTCTGTGGTATTCCATCAATCGCACTTTGGAACTAATATTACAGGCTACAGTGTGATAGCCTTTTATGTGAATTTGGATTCTGCAAATTAGAAATACCACCATATAAAATATCAATGTCTCACTTTGTACATAATATTTAACACTATGTGACTCATTCAAATTAAAAACAATTCATCAAGAATTTCATAATTTCAAAGTGGGCTCTGTGAGTTATAAACTGTCTTTGATAGGGTCACAAAGGCTGTTAAAGAGAAAGGCCTGACGTCCCGTGTCAGGATCAGTCTTTAATTATGTAATGTTTTTACAGTTACGATCCTTATACGAAAAAATGCATGAATCTTCTCTTACTCTAAGCAGCATGATGATGTGCAGAGATAACTATAACGGCAACATAAGAAGAAAAAGCAAACAAATGGAACACTGAGTTGTGGGTAAAACTTGCAGAGAACCAAGAGGTGGAGGAAAGAGGAGAAATACTGGCAATTAAGTAAGTCTACAGGGTCGAGGATTAGGATTTATTTATGCACTCAGTGCAATCTATTTTGGCATGGGCTGCTTGACTGAATCTCCTAGAAAAAGTAAAAAGAGGCTACAGTGTTTGTGTCTAGTTGATAGCTGCACATGGTCAGGAAAGGGTCTTATGAGTTGCATACTCATTCAGACTGGAGGGACTTCTGCAGCTGATAATTGGGCTGCAGGTGGTAAAAGGTGGCTTGGAGGATCATAAACTCCTAGATCAGGTCAGTACAGTATCAATTTATAGCCAAGAGTTACAAAACTATTTCAGATTTCACCACCTATACGAAATGTCTGAATTCTTGTTGTTAGTAAAGCTAATTAGAGGAAGGGAGAAAAAAAGAAAAAAATAAGGGTGAGCCTGATATCTCTCTTGGAACAAATCAAATAACAGAATTCAGACTGAAACTCCAGATAATACATAAGAACCTAGAGATTCTACAGACTCCTGAATTTGGATACCCCAAAATGTGACCCAGGTAGACAGAGATGAGTAGTTTGAATTCCATCAGCTGATGCTTCAGAGATAGCCAGAGACTGCATCTCCTAAATCACTTCCACTATGAGAAAGTGGGCTCCAAAAGAAAATGTTCCCTGTAGACCCACAAATGGAAGGGGAAATATCAGAGGAAAACCAAAGATTAAGAGAAACATCAAATAACTTTGGGGCAAAAACTTTTATCTAGTTTTCTACTTTTCACCTTCCTTCCTTCTCAGGAGAAATACAACTAAGATTTGGAGGTGACTGAATCTGAAAACCAACATGGCTGCTCCTCTGGACTTGTCTAAGTCACTTACCCCTAGGTTTGTTAGACATAACTTTAATGGACTGTATGTTCAGCCCTTGGAAGATCCCACTGGACTCTGTGAGATAGAAGAAGAGAAGGAAATAGGGGTTTAGGTTGTGGAGGAGAAGGACCTATGGGTGGTGCAAATAGGCATGTTCCCTTCTTTGAGGAGCTTCTTAAACATTTCACTGAAGGTTTATTATAAAATGTGAGTATTCAGAGGCTCCTTTCTTGCCTTCTAAGAAAGTGATGTTCAAGCTTAATGGGTAAAATGAAGAATTGGAGGGTAAAGGAAAGAACACTTGTTTTAAATAAGAAAGGGCAGAGAAGGGTTTTTTATTTTGTTCATTTGTTTTTTGTTTTAAGATAAAGTGATAGATCAACAGGGGTTAGAATTTGAAGCGCTTGAGGCTTTTGACAAGAGGGAACATTTAGGGGCAGTGGCTACTCGTTTTACATATAAGAAAAATGTATTGAGAAAAATTACATTAAGGAGTTTCTTTTTCTCTGAGTATTATGCTTGGCATCTATTTTTTAGAAACTTTATTAAAGATTTAAATAGCCTTTTCAATTTTCAAATATTTGTTCATACAAAATTAGAGTTTCTTTTAAATGTGACATTGTGCTGAGGCAAGCCCTAGGATAGCCTAGCTTTATCTTGGTTATGCTAGCATAGTATATAGTTGACCATCTATCTTTTTCCAATAAGAATTATATTAAAGTATAAATTATCCAAGTTCCATTCTTAACTGGAAGTGTTCACTCTAAATCAAGAGAAAGTCTAAATATTAGAGAAGCAAGTCAGCTGTATAAAGACTCAGAAACAGAATTGGAATGGAAATTGCAGGGGTTACCAGAGATTTAAAATTAGAGCCTCAGGATTGGAAAAGGCATTGTAAAATCATTAAGTTCAACCTCCTAGCCAGTTAGATTTGCCTCTGCAATGAGCATGACAGAGGGCTACCTAACCTTTGCTGGACCCCTTCCAGTAATGGAAAGATCTCCACCCAGTGCAGCCAATTCTGTGTTTAGACAATTCTTATCATTATAATGTTTCTTGTATTTAACCCAAATTTGTTCTCTGTGACTCACAATTATTGGTCTTCCTTCTACCCTCTGGGTAGAGTAGAACCTGGCTGAGACTCCACCATTTACTAACTATTGACCTAGGGCAAATTTGTAATATGAGTAAGAATTTCTGCATTTATACAATAGGAAGGATAATTCCTAAATCATAGGTTTAAGGATTAATAGGATAATATATAGAATGGATTCAATAAAGTGTCTTATACATAGTATGATCCCAAAAAATGTTTCAAAAAACTGTATCAATGTTCCTTATGAAATATTAGTAGAAAGTCATGATCAATGCCAAAGGATTCCAGGTTATCTCTTTCCTGTCAAAACGTACTTTTCTGCTGAGGATTTTGGAGGGGAGGGGAGTGGGAGGTTGGGTGAGCCTGGTGGTAGGTATTAAGGAGGGCATGTATTGCATGGAACACTGGGTGTGGCGCATGAACAATGAATTTTGGAACACACACACACATACACAAACAAAATCGAATTAAAAAAAAAAAAAGAAAAGAAAAAGGAAAAGAAAAGGCTAATCCAGTGGCCCAGAGTGTCTCACTCTGACCTAGATTCTACTTCTGGTCTTGGTTCTGAGTAATTGCCATTTCTAGCACACCTGTTCCATTTAGGCATATCAAAGAATAATTTGGCATTTGGCAGTAGCAAATTTTATTGTTAACATGTGAAGAATAAAAAAAAAAATTCTTCCCTCATTAAAAAAAAAAAAAAAGTTCTTTCCTGGCCTTGAGTTGCTTTCAGTAATGAGTCTCCATCTTGGAAAGAGTGAGATCATATGTGCCTATGGCCTTGATAATGCAATCTGGCTTTGATCACTTAAAGCTGCCAAGCATTCTGTCTTTGTTTTGTATGTTCTTAAATTTTGAATTTGATCTCTTTGCATCTAACTCAAGCCCGGTAAGTGGACAATCCTTTCTGGCCTTACCCCGAACCTGGGTGGAACATGAACATTCACAGTTCCTCAGTGAAATGGGCTGATGCATTTCACTTGACACATATTAAGAATCCTGTATAATCTTCAAGTTCTTCACAGATATGTCCTCAAATGGGTACATACTTAAATCTAATATAAGGGCAAAAACCCCTGGGGGGAGCTAGAGCTCAGATGTCTCTGGGAAAAGAGTTAGACGTCATCTCAATGCCCACATATTTATTTCCATTAAAGAGCTGTGAAAGTCATTTTGTTTGGGGGGGCGCCTGGGTGGCTTAGTTGTTTAAGCGTCTGCCTTCAGCTCATGCCATGATCCCAGGGTCCTGGGATCGAGCCCCGCATTGAGCGCCCTGCTTGGCAGGAAGCCTATTTCTCCCTCTCCTCCTCCCCCTGCTTGTGTTCCCTCTCTCGTTGTGTCTCTCTCTGTCAAATCAATAAATAAAATCTTAAAAAAGAAAGAAAAAAGTCATTTTACTTGGAAGCTGTGATAGACAAAGCCCAGATCCTCCTTCAGTGCAAGAAAAGAGGGTTGCCATGTTGTAGTAAAAGCTGTCTTCCTACAGCACCTTCCAGCTATCATCTTCAGAGTCAACTTTAACTGCAGAGTACCACTTCACTGGAGCCATGCCCTTCTGAAGTCAGTTCACATGTGACTGACTCAATTAGGGGTAAAAAGACCTGACCATTTCAGACCAATATTGGAACTCTCATGGGCAATGCTCGCTTTAGAGCTTTCTACCATGTTGATAGAGGCTTTGTTGGGCCTATACTGCACTCGGCTTCTTCCTATACCCAGTTCTGTTTCTACTCTGTTTCTTTCACAGGTGTTAATTCCTAAGAAAGATCATGCTGCCCCAAACTCTCTCATCATCTCTATCTGGAGAAGTAGTGACAGGGCTATATGAATAAGGAAGGATTTCTTGTTTTTGGTTTTGTTTTCTCCCGGAGAAAACAAGTCATGATCCCAGGGTCCTGGGATCAAGCCCCACATCAGGCTCCCTGCTAAATGGGGAGTCTGCTGCTGCTTCTCCCTCTGCCCCTCTCCTGGTTGTTCTCTCTCTCTCTCTCTCTCTCTAATAAATAAAACCTTTAAAAAAGGAAACTTGTACCTGACTTAACCAAGGGTTAGAATATAAAAACAAAGTTCAAAAGAAGACATATATGAGACTCAGAAAATGAAACTGAAGATCTATGAACTGCCAATTATTAAATAGAGATTCTCTGATGTGATACACAGTTACAGGGGTTATGATGTCATAGTATAGTCTTATTGCAAACATTAGGAACCAATCTCTTCTCTAGAACCAGAAATCATTACTAAGCACTACAGCAATTGCAGAGACACTGAAGAAGACAGTGTGTAGGTTCTGCAAAGCCTGATTAAGTAAGCTTCAAGGACACATAAATAAATGCATTGTGATCTGTTCTCTGCAAAGGGTCTGATATATTTAGATTTTCATTAACATGGGTTGAAACACAAAATGTCTTCAGTTATCCAGGAAATATAATTAACTACTTCCTAAGATTCCTACTTAACCAATGCTATTTCCCCAATATATGGTTAATTGAACTGTCAGCCTCTACTGTGGTCTGGGGCCCACAGACAATTTGGCCCAGTAACACCGCAGATATTCAAATTCAAGGTCAGGTTTTTTTTTTTTTCCCTAATAAAATAGTAAAATATTTCCTAATAAAATAGCTCTCTAATTTGGCTATACACTCTCATACTCTATATGAAATACACTTTGAGTCAATAGCCACATGTAAAAAATATATTTAAAAATTAAGATGCTGAAATAATTAAATATTTGTTGAAAAAATATCAAAGAATTTTGCAGTTAGAAATATCTAAGGGGGGGCGCCTGGGTGGCTCGATGGGTTAAAGCCTCTGCCTTCGGCTCAGGTCATGATCCCAGGGTCCTAGGATGGAGCCCTGCATCAGGCTCTCTCCTCGGCGGGGAGCCTGCTTCCTCCTCTCTCTCTCTCTCTGCCTGCCTCTCTGCCTACTTGTGATCTCTGTCTGTCAAATAGATAAATAAAATCTTAAAAAAAAAAAAAAGAAATATCTAAGGGGCTCCTGGATGGCTCAGTTGGTCAAGCATCTGACTCTTGATTTCCACTCTGGTCCTGACCTCAGGGTCATGGGATGGAGCCACTGGGGCTCCGCACTTGGCCTGGAGTCTGCTTCTACCTCCCCCTCTGCTGCTCGCCCCACACCACTTTCTTTCTCTCTCTCAAATAAACAAACAAAATCTTACAGAAAATATCTAAACTGGAATCTCTCCTCTTTCAGGTAATAACTATGGGAAAGTTAGTTCTTAGTTTCTGTCAAATGGAACTGATATTAATTACTTCATAGTATTGTTGAGAGATACCAGAAGCAATGATGTTTGGATAGCACCAGACATATAGTAGATATTTAATAATTAGTTGCTATTATTTTCATTTCTATTATTGTCATTACATTTATTCTTAGTCTTCTAGATTGTAGTCAAATGTAAAAAAAAAATTCCTCACAATTTCATACATATGAGATGATCTCATGACTCTCACAGATCCTGGCATGCCCATGTTTAGGAGGTATAGTACAGAGCAGAGAACATCTGACTTATACAATCAAGACAAGCAAGGTGATGTGTGCACATTCCAACCTGCTCCTCAGTATCTCCTTTAATAAGACTCCCTGGGATCTCTGAAGACTACACTGTTAAGGGCCCTGGACCTTTGAGCCACTTTCTTTAGGAGATGCTGTCGTTTACATCTCCACCTGGGCCATGACAATGGCACAACCAACCTTTCCTTTCCAGATGCTGCTGCTCCTATCATTGAGTGGGAATAGAAAAATTCATTTGTCCACTTCTTCATTCATTAGATTTCCTGAGAAGTGCCCAGCACCCTATTATTTGTTGGTGACATACCAGTTACCAAGACATAGTATTCACCCTCAAAGAATACAAAAGGGAAGGTGGGAGACAACAGGATGCAACAAACAAAAATCTGTATTTAAGAGACAGATTTTGAAGTCAGACAGATTTACTGTCTAACCGAGGTCTTTGGTCAAGTTGTTTGATTTGGGCTAGTAATTGTAAGGTTCCCAGGCTTCTGTTTTAAAATGGGAACAGTACCTGTCATGGGTTACTGGGAGGACCTCATGAACAAATGGAAACGAATGCTTCGAGCGGTGATTTGTACACAGTAAGAGTGTAGTAAATATTAACGGCAGTAGTAATAATGAAAAACGATTCAAATAACAATAATTATTTGTGTTATCCATTTGAAGTGTCTGAAGCAGACAGCACAGGGATGGGAGAGTGTATTGAAAACTGAGGCAGGAGAAGCAAGCAAAAGCCAGGTTATAAAGTTTTGCAGAGCCCAAGAGGGCAATGGAGAATCTTTTCAGAATTTTAGAGAGAGGCGTTTTAAATAGGAGAAAACAACTTGGCCTTCCACTTCTGAAAGATTGCTTGCCCCTGGGGTAGAATTTTAAATGCCTGCAAGCCCAGGATTGGTCTGTGCTCAGGACCCACAGGTGTCCCCCTCCTTGATGTGTCGTGAAAAATTAAAATGAGGACAGTTCAGTCAACAGAGTGTCTGAGAAATTAATGAACCCCTTCGCCTTCAACACCTGGTAATTATATCTTTCAATTAAACCAACTCTCTAGCTGTCTATGATCTTATAAATTAACTCATAGCCTTACGTCTTTCAAGGGAGCCAGAGCTTTTCAAGCCTTAAACATAAGAGGCCAAAGATAAAGAGTGAGGTCAGGGAGGCTGAATGTTGGGCCTCATTTCAAATGTAGGACTCACTTTTGCTTGTCCCAGAAGGACCTGAGTCTCTTCCCTCTCAGCTTGGCCATGAGAAGCAAAAATACTGTTTTTTGTGTAACTGATAATCAGTGTGAACCATATTTGAGCATATCTCACGACCTGCTGAAAAGGAGGAGTGAACTAATGCAATCTGTTGAGTCTAGTTCAGATGAATTCATTCATTCATTAAATTTTTGAGAGCAAGAAGATTTTATAGGGATAAAAGAAATGATGTTGTGGGAGGAATGGGCCATCTCTGTCATGAAAAAAAAATCCAAACTTTGGTTTAAAAAACATTGAGTTCACATGTATATTCATTCATTCTTCACCTAGCTGACAATTTTTCTGCTTTTAACATATGCAATGCAGTACTGAAGATTATAAGGGAAGTACAGGAAGATTTAAGAGGATAGGGAGTCCAGAGCTTAGTGAGTCATTCCAAGAAGTGGCATTTATACTGGTACCTATGGACATGGAAGACAAGGACAAAGGTCATAGGAAGAGAATAACATTGCAGGCAGGGGTACACGGAAAGTTCATGGAACAGAGCTTGAGCTGGAGCACAGCCTGAAATGGAGAGTTGATGTGATGAGATAAGGAAGGCTCACACTATCGAGGGTCCTGTAATGGCGTGTAGGAGGTTTGCTTTTGTCTGAAAAGCTAAGAGAAGCTGTGTAAGATATTAAGCTAAGAGTTTTTGTGACCCTTGATGGTCGTGGTATTTTTCACATTATCTTTACAAAAACATCCTCCTTGTAGAGGCAGTAAGACTGGAAATGGAAAGACAGGTTTGAAAATTCCTATGAAAGTTCAAGAGGACTAGAAAAAGGACAGTGGAGATAGATCGAACTGCAGAGTCACAGAGTGGGTGACTGAGGGGGGTGCATGGTGAGGAGGGGAGTATTTTTAAATGTTTTCTAAATAAAATAAGTCAGAAAAAGACAAAAACTGTATGAGCTCACTTATATGGGGAATTTTTTTAAAAAAAGGTTCAAAAAACAAAAACACAGATTTGTGGTTGCCAGAGGTAGAGGATGGGTGAAAGTGGTCAAAATGTACAAACTACCAATTATAAATACATTTTGGGGATCGAAACCACACTGAGATACCAGTTAGAATGGCAAAAATTAACAAGGCATGAAACTAATGTTGGAGAGGATGTGGAGAAAGGGGAACCCTCTTACACTGTTGGTGGGAATGCAAGTTGGTACAGCCAGTTTGGAAAACAGTATGGAGGTTCCTCAAAAAAGTTAAAAATAAAGCTACCCTAAGACCCAGGAATTGCACTACTGGATATTTACCCCAAAGATACAGATGTAGTGAAAAGAAGGGGACATGCATCTCAGTGTTTATAGCAACGCTATCCACAATAGCCAAACTGAGGAAAGAGCCAAGATGCCCTTCAAGAGAAATATGGATAAAGAAGATGTGTTTTATATATACAACGGAATATTACTCAGCCATCAGAAAGCTATGAATAGAATAGCCACCATTTGCATTGACATGGTTGGAACTGGAGGGGATTAAGCTAAGTGAAATAAGTCAAGCAGGGAAAGACAATTATCATATGGTTTCATTTATATGTGGAACATAAGGAATTACAAGGAAGACATTAGGAGAAGGAAGGGAAAAATGAAGGGGGGCTATCAGAGGGGGAGACAGATCGTGAGAGACTATGGACTCTGGGAAACAAACTGAGGGTTTCAGAGGAGAGGAGAATGGGGAAATAGGTTAGCCCAGTGAAGGGTATTAAGGAGGGCAAAGATTGCATGGAGCACTGGGTGTTATACACAAACAATAAATCATGGAACACTACATCAAAAACTAATGATGTACTCTACGGTGACAAACACATCATTAAAAAAATAACATCTATACTGTATATTCGAAAATTGCTAAAAGAGTAGATCTTAAGAGTTGTCATCACAAGGAAAAAAATGTATTATGTGAGATGATGGGTGTTAACTAAAACTATTATGGTGATCATTTCTTAGTATATACATATATCAAATCAGTATGAGGTACACCTTAAACTTATACAAAGTTATGAATCAATTATATCTTTAAAAAACCCAACAAAAATTTTTAAATTAAATTTTAAGAAATGACTACTAGCTTCCTGGTTTGAGTTACAAAGTAGATGCACAACATGTTATCCTTGGAAAAGGATCCCCCCAAAAAAGGTAGTGGAGTTCCTTAAAAGGGAAGTGGCTGTCACTTATTACAGGTCTGTCAAATGGATCAAGGGGCCAGAGTCTTCTTTGATATTCTTCAAATTGAGCTCATGTATTGGAACAATTTCATATGAACATTAGTTGTCTGTTTAGTAATATATAACATATATGAACATGTATGAATAACTCATGGGATTTATCTAGAAAATATAAATAATTTCATAATTCTTACTTCCTTTTCTCATCCTAAAAAATGCTCTAAATTTGATTCAGAGAGGAGTAAACAGAAATTAGAGTTAAAATTATTTGGGACAAACAAAGGTTAAACCAGTCTTCTTCATTTGAATCCTCTGCTCTTTCCACAGAACATGAACTTACATCATTGGTGACAGATATTTAAGGAACACTGACTATGTATGCAGATCTACTATGACCTGCGAAGTTTAGTCTTGTCAAATCCAAGATTTCATCAGCTGATTAGTCTTCAAAGCTCAGGAGACAAACATGCTCTTGAGAGGGACTACATTGGAGCAATCATTTGTGCCTTTCATATCTCCTACAATAACATGAAACAGGCAAGACTTCCCGGAGTAAGAATTCCAGAAAGTGGCAATTATGGTCCTACAATCCCATCCTCAAAACAGTGTGACATAATTTACTCATGCTGCTGTGACATTCCAGTGGCCCTATCTTTACCTATCACTCATGGACTGGCACAGAGAAATCTGATTTTTAGGCTACTGACCCCAACAGCATTCTCTAAGTTTCTAGACCTTCCCTGACATTTTTCATTACTACTTAACTCTCCAGCATGTCTGAGCTCTAGTTTCCTTATCTGGCCTCTATCTGAGAAAAAGATTGCATCAGCCTTAGGTTTATAACCTCTTAAACTTCACTGTCAATATATAAGGGAAACTCATCAAATGTTATTATAGCTTAACACTTAAGCGAGCAAAGTATGGTAGTCCTGATCCAGGACCCATGTTCTGCATGCATATCTAGATTAAATATGATGGAAAAGAACAGGAAGTGATCTAAGGGTATGAAAACATATGATAAACCTCTAAACTTCTTTATTTTTTCTAAAGATTATTATTTATTTGAGAGAGTGAGTGAGAGAGAGTAAGTATGAGCTGGGGGAGTGGGAGAGGGAGAAGCAGACTCCCTGCCAAGCAGGGAGCTTGATGCAGGGTTTGATGTGAAGTTCAACGTGATGTTCGATCCCAGGATTCTGGAATCATGACCTGAACCAAAGGGAGACACTTACTCAACTGAGCCACCCAGGCTCCCCTCCAAACTTCTTTAAAATCAAATGCTTTGAAGTCAGCCATATCTGGGTTCAAATCCCACTTCTTAACCCAAAGTTTACAGGCAATTTATCTAACTTCTCTGAGCCTCAGTTTTCCCATCTATAAAACAGAGTTAATGAAAAGGAATCAATAAAACAATGTATATGAAGTCCCTAATATCTAGAACATACCTTGAGAAATAATGGGCACTGCTTTTTTTCCTGTTTACCAGCACTTTGACTCGATGATCTCTGCTGTCCAATATTCATTTTATTTATCTCCAATAATTAATTCATGAATTATAGAAATGATAATGGCCTGGTTATAAACTTTTCTATTTTTTCCATAGGTTTTATAATATAACAATATAATTGGCTAACATTTGTTGATTATTTACTCTGTGCCAGGCACTGCACTAAATGTTCTGCATGCATTCCTCACTAGTAATGATTACAATAATCAGAGGATCTATAACTGCTATTATCACTCACCACCTCCTTTTAAAGATGAGATCACTGGGTCTCAGAGATGTTAATTATCTAAGATCACAAAACTAAAAAAATTCCAGAGAATGGGATTGAATGGACTGAAAACTATAGCGCTTTGAATCAGCAAAGTTGTATGAACTATGATTCATTTTTTGATAGCCCTCAAAATATTATACTTCTCTTAAATTTTTCCTATAACTACTACTTTCCCTTAATTCAGACTTTATTATTTTTTAGGCTGAAGATTCCACATCCTTCAGTGCAAATCAATAAACATTCTGGAGAATACACTGATGACGGTTTTGTTTGTTTTGTGAGGGGACGTCTTATACGTCTTTCAAAAGCCAGAGGAAATGGCTACATGAAAGGATTATCATTACTTATTTCCTTACTTTTCCAAAAGGAACACAGGATCTGTATTTATTCTAGGACAATATCAGAAACTAGTTACCTTACAGGACACGTGTTGTGTGCAGCCACAGGTTTTACAAGCAGATGGCCTGCGCTAAACAATGTTTGTACGAATTAGCTCTGGGAATAACTTCTGCTGAGGGTATAAAAGAAATTAGGAGGTGAGCCAAATTAAAATTAGGCACCAGGCCTATGCAAAATTGTACTCTTATGCCTCCTCTTCCTACTGTATGTATGTGTATGCATGTACTGAATACACACATGGGCACACACACATACCTATGCAAATACATCCCCAACATATGTCTTATAAATCTACTCTGTACTCCAAAGAAGTCAAAACAGTGTTTCCTTGTCATTCAAGACAGTGGACTAATAGACTTATCTGTAGAGTTTCAGTCCAATCTGAATACACCTGATAGATGTGAGACCTTGAGAAATTCACACATTTCTGGATCAAATATCTGTCATCTGTAAAACAAGGTCACTGAGAAAGATTACCTTTGCTTCCTGTTATGTTTAATGTTGTGAGCATAGGAGTCTGTAAACCTAGTACTATCTAATACTGGAGAATTGGACTATGTCCACATAAGTAATCTCCAACCTGATCCTCCAATCTATCAATAACATTCCTATCTACACAGCTTTAGAATATTGGCTGAAACAATTAGCATACTACAGTAGTATGCAAAAAAAAAAAGGTCATATTCAGACTTTCTGTACCCACACCTTCCACAATATTACTGTCTCTCTACTCCTTAAACCTGAACTGGCCTTATGACCTGTTCTGACCAATAGATTGTCATGGAACTGACATGGTGTAAGTCCCATAACCTGGACATCAAAATGTTTTATATCTTTCTACTCGTCTCTCTCCGAAAACTGAGAAGCAAGCAACCAAACAAACAAACAAATAATCAAAAAATAACAAAAACAAGCTCAGTGTAATGTGCTGGAGGGTGAAAATCCACATGGGGCAGAACTGAGTCATTATAGCTAAAGAGATAAACCTCCTGAGTTCAAATGACAGCCGGCCACAATCGCATGAGTATGCAAGGATGAGACCAGAAAGAAATCTGAGCTGAGTCTGGACTTAACTGTTGACCCAGAGAATTATGAGCTAAAATAACAATTTTTAAAGCTCATCTTTTTAGAATGGTTTGTTATGCAGCAAAAGCCAACTGATACATGGAGCTTCCTACATGACTTTTATTTTATGAAGATCTTTACACATAGTTCAAGACTTGGTTGGATTCGGTTTCTTCCATAAAGACTACTCTCATAATTTTAGGCTACATTGAACATATTTATTTGTTGAACAAATACTTAGTGATTGTTCCTTAGTATTTTACTGGTAATAAATTTTGGTAATTTATCCCATTAAATACTGCCTGCTGTAGATTATCCATTAGTGTTTTATCATATTAGGCCATTTCCGTATCATAGCAACTGGAAAGCAAAAATCCACATTTCCTAAACTTTTTTGTCAGCCCATTCAAATTTAGGTTACTAGTGAAAAGTACTGGCAAGATATTTAGAAAGTGTAAAAGAAAGAGGAACCATTATCCCTCTGACAGTAGTTGATGCTGGACTTAAATACAAAGCAAGTGTGACATTTTGTTGGTGACTTGCATATATTCTCCTATAAACTGCTCAACTCAGTGGTCTTAGTAGCTGATATAATTGACAGAAATTATCTGAGATTCTTGTACTTCCTGGATTTCCAAGTGGTATCAGCATCTTCCCTGACCAGTTCTACCTCTGTCCAAAGCTTTTGTCAGAATTTTGTCAGAATTTAATTCCCTGTATTAAATCCCTTCCTGTTTGAAATATCTAGCTGGCTCCCACTTCCCACACTGGACCTTGAGAGGTTTTCCAATATATTCTTTAAAAAATATATATATAGGGGCGCCTGGGTGGCTCAGTGGTTAAAGCCTCTGCCTTCAGCTCAGGTCATGATCTCAGGGTCCTGGGATCGAGCCTCACATCGGGCTCTCTGCTCAGCAGGGAGCCTGCCTCCTCCTCCTCTCTCTCTGCCTGCCTCTCTGCCTACTTGTGATCTGTCAAATAATTAAAAATCTTTAAAATATATATATATATATAATTTAATTATTTAGAGATATTTGTCAAGTAAGTAACTGTAAGTAATATGGTTCATTACTTTGATTTAAAAAAAATGGGTAAACTGAGACCCAGAGAAATGAAATGACTTATCCAAGTCAATCATGATTTACTGTCAGAGATGAAGTTGCTATGGTCATTGATTGGCATAATCAGACCTCCAAACTTACAACTTAGAATAAAATATGGAGTCAGGTGTTCATTTAATAATGGTCCAGGTTCTGTGGAGGGCAATGGGACTGGGATGGAGAGTAGGGGGCAGTAAGAGGAAAAGGCCTGGGGCACCTGGGTGGCTCAGTGGGTTAAAGCCTCTGCCTTCGGCTCGGGTCATGATCCCAGGGTCCTGGGATCGAGCCCCGCATTGGGCTCTCTGCTCAGCAGGGAGCCTGCTTCCTCCTCTCTCTCTCCCTGCCTCTCTGCCTGCTTGTGATCTCTGTCTGAAAATAAATAAATAAAAAATCTTTAAGAATGAGTCCTCCTTTAAAAAAAAAAAAAAGTAAAAGGCTTCCAGAACATCCAACCTCACTCAAGCAGAACAGCTTCGTTTGGTGTATGTACATAGTTTCCTTTTAATATGTCATTAAAAATAGATAAAATGGATTAAAATATGTTTCAAACTACTGTACTGATTGGGTAATGTCACTTGCAGTATTAGACATGATTGACAACAGAGTAGGGAACACATTTTTTAAAACTTTTCTCCTTTTTGGGGACAAACTATGAGGAATAGACAACATACAATAAGCTGCATTCACAGTTTGTTTTATATATCCATGAAATCACCACCATGATTCAGATAACAAATATTCCCACTGCTTTCAAAAACTTTCCTGTGCCCTTCGTAATCCATTGCTGTTCTACACCTATTCCCAGGAAACCCCTGATCTGATTTCTGCTATGATGCATTCGTTTGCATTTTCTAGAATGCTATTACATAAATGAAATCATAGCCACTGTACATTTTTTTCCTGATTTTTCATTCAGCATAATATTTTTGAGATTCATCCGTATTTTTGGTACATATCATTAGTTTGTTCCTTTGTATCACAGAGAAAGTATTCTGCTGTATAAATATACAGGAATCTGTTTATTCATTGACTGGCAAAGGGACATTTGGATTTTCAGTTTTTTGACCATTACGAAAAAAGACTGCTAGACATATTCATGTACAAATATCTGAATGGACATATGTTTTCATCTATTTGAGATAAATATAGAGAATGTGAATATCAGGGTCTCATGGCAGGTGTGCATTTAACTTTGTAAGAACCAAAAACCTGTTTCCATGGTGGTTGTACCACTTTACGCCGCTAACAGTTTATGGGAGCTACAGTTGCTCCACACATTCATCAATACTTAGCGTTATCGTTCTTTTTAGGTTTAGCTACTCTGTTATTAATATCTCATTTAAAAAATAATTAAAGGCCATACTTTAGATTCTTTAAGTTTTCACCGAACATCTTTCGTTTGTTTTGCAAGTGCTCCAGGATCTATTTAAGGATATCATATTATATTTAGTAAATGTATCCACTTAGGCTTATCTTGGCAGTAACAGTTCCTCAGACTTTGTTTTTGACCTTGACAGTTCTCAGTAGTGTCAAGAATTTTGTAGAATGTTCTTCATTTGGGATTTGTCTTGTACTTTCAAGATGAGCTGAAGTGGCAATTCATGATTAAAGTAGAACTGTGGATTCTGAGGAGGAAGACCACAAGGGTAAAGCACCATTCTCATCACATCATATCGAGAATATACACCAACATGATTTATCACTACTGATGTTAATTTTGATCACCTAGCTGAGGTGATCACCATGTTTCTCCATGGTGAGATTATCCTCTCCCTTTTTAACATTGTACTCTGGAAAAAGAAAAAAAACATAAAACAAAACAACAACAACAACACTGTGTGCAGCCCACACTTGAGGAGTTGGGAGTTATGCTTTATCACCTCGGAGTCTGTACAGAAATTATTTTGAATTCTTCTGCATCGAAGATCTATTTGTCCAGTTTACTTATTTATTTATTTAATCAGTTATTTATATCAGGTTTTTTTTTTGTTATTCTTCCCTGTTTGTTATTAAACACTACTGATGGTATGTGATTTCAGTAAGATTTGATGGCAGAAGCATATTTTAGGTCTATTCCTAATATCTAATAAGTGTTTGGGAAAACTATATATATTTTTTTTAAAGATTTTATTTATTTATTTGACAGAGAGAGATCACAAGTAGACGGAGAGGCAGGCAGAGAGAGAGAGAGAGGGAAGCAGGCTCCCTGCTGAGCAGAGAGCCCGATGCGGGACTCGATCCCAGGACCCTGGGATCATGACCTGAGCCGAAGGCAGTGGCGTAACCCGCTGAGCCACCCAGGCGCCCTTGGGAAAACTATATTAATGAACTAAATCCAGAAGATAATTATTTATTATTGAACTCAAAGTCCTAGTGAGGGAAGAACAAATCTTTAGCATCAATAAGCTTTCAATGGGATACTGACTCAAATACTAACAACAATGATACAAATAGTTTCACTATTTGAGCATTTAATATGTGAAAATCACCATGGAAGAGTTGTACTACACTAACTCAATTAGTACTAACAAAGCCTCCAACACACACTTGAAACTGAAGTCCAGAGAAGTTAATGGAACTGCTCAAGATTTTACACCCAATTAATAGCAGAACCAGATTTCAATCTCAATTCCGATTTCCACAAACTCTGCCCTTAACCATCACCCTGTACAACAGTGTTTCTGTTGCCAGTTGGTAGTGGCAAATGCATGATAATAAGCTACTGAAAGAATATTAATTGAAGCAGCTGAAGTTTTTAAGACCAAAGAACTAGGTTGGAATCAAGCTATACCATGCAACAGCTCTGTGAAATTACACAGTAGCCTTTAACTTGTTGAACTTCAACTTGTTGAATCTGAATAAAAATAAGGGAAATAACACCTTTATCTTCTTAATTAGGATGAAATGTAATTTACTGCATTTAGTTAGTAATGTTCTTTCCTTTTATTCCTTATCATAGCTTAGAGAAAATGAAAACCAGTAAGATTTTCTGCCCTCCTTCAAACATTTTATTTCCTTATTTATTTTTCTCTCTGAGTTTTTTGTTTAGTTTCCTGGAAATGACTGTCCATGAGACATCAAATTATATCTGGCTGGCTAAAGAGAAAGGAATGAAATTTTATTAATGTTAAACCTATGTTGATCCCATAACTTCACTGGGCGATCTGGAAGCAACTTACTGGTTCTTGAGGCCCAACATTATGAGCCACAGAATTTGTTCTCAAACAGAGAACATCCTGATAATAGAAAGTTCCAGGTGATAAAACATAACCATCATCTTTAACTATAAGTTTAGACTGGTCAAATGGGGCAGTTGAGCATAGTGTGTAAGATTGTGGAATAAGACAGATACACATCAGGGAGCGCCTGGGTGGCTCAGTGGGTTAAGCCGCTGCCTTCGGCTCAGGTCATGATCTCAGGGTCCTGGGATCGAGTCCCGCATCGGGCTCTCTGCTCAGCAGGGAGCCTGCTTCCCTCTCTCTCTCTCTCTCTCTCTCTCTGCCTGCCTCTCTGTCTACTTGTGATCTCTGTCAAATAAATAAATAAAATCTTTAAAAAAAAAAAAGACAGATACACATCAGCAGTACCACTTCTTTATCTGGAAAACTGGGATTAAAAGCAACCATCAACATTAAAAGACTTATATAAGTTTATGTATTTATTCAACAAATACCGATTGAGTCATCTTCTAGGAAATTAAGATAAAGCAATGAACAAAGCAGACAAATATCCCTATCGTCAGGAAAGGAGGAAATGAAATTCATAAACCCAGCTGCCAGTAGGTTGATAGATGAAGGAGTGGGATATTATGGACATTCGTTCCTGACTCTGGCAAAAAAAGTGAATGTTTTAAAGAATTCCAGTAGACAGGATAATTAATGCTAGGTTCTATAATGAACAGGTCCAAAACTTTATTAGCTTAACACACCAAAAGTTTATTTCTTGCTCACAACACATTCCAACATGTGAGGTTAGCATGAGGGCTTTGGAGAGAAGGTTCTCGTCCATAACATAATTTGGGAACCAAGGGCTGACAAGGGAATTGTAATAGTCAGCGATCTTTAGTTCATTGCACCAGAGAGTGACCTGAGCATTTATATCCTTCCAACCAATAGAGAACAAGACAGAGTGGGAGATCATGTACGACATTTTATGGGTATTCCAGGGAAGGGCAGTATTGTCACATAGCCCAGTTAACTACAGGTTAGGCTGGGAAAAGTAGTTTTGTTTGTGCCCAAAAAGAAAATAAAACAGGTTGGGTAAAACTCAGAATTGTCTATATCCTAGGAACCAAATGGTATAATGTTTGTAAAGCACCTGGCACTTCCTGGCACATAATAAAACTTCAATAAATGGTAGCTATTACTACTACTGGGATTTTAATTTGTAAGAATATGATGCATTTTTACTGAATCCAGGTAATTACAGAATGGAACATTTTGCTCTGTGTCAACCCATCTGATTATATGAATAGCAATACCATATTACATTTGCATTATATTTTATTGTTTATGAAACACTTACATAGATATGATCTCATTTTGTTTTCATTTTTTTCTTCTAAGTACCATACAAAATAGGTAGATAATATTCCTATTTTAAATATGATCAAATGTGCTCAGAGAGTGTTATGTTATGGCTAAGGTATTACAACTAATAAATGTTAGATACCGGATTCAAATCCAGTTTTGTTTAAACTCTAAGTTCAAGGTTTATCTCTTTACACCATGCTGCCCAAATCACTAAAATCGACAACTGTTCTCTACTGTTGAAGGTTTAACTATGATTCCCGCAAACTCTGGGCTGTGAGTTCCCAAGCTTTTTCTTTCTTACAATCATGAGATATCCTTCATAAGTTCCTAATAGTGCACTTCTTGTTTTAGGAGGATGCAGAGTTCTAAAGAAATTAACCCTTAATCTTTGGGATACTATATATTAAGGACTTTGAAAAACTAGATCATACAAGAAAAAAAAAAGAGAAGATCTGGAAACAAATGAAATAAGTAATTTGTGGTAAACTGTATCTATTTGTGTAGCAGAATAAAAGGTAAAGAAAAGACTCTAATAAATATTTGAAGGCTCACAGGGGAGGGTGCATTTCTGCCTTCCCTAGAGTTATAATCATTTTGACACTTCAGGATCTATGAATCATTTAAAGATCTGTTTTTCATAAGTCCCTACTGCTTTGTAGAGTGTCTGGCACAGAGAAGGACTCAGGAAACTTTAACAGGTGGGCTGAGTTTATTTTTAATGTGTAAGATAAAGCCATTTGTTCAAAAGAGCAAATGTCATCTCCTCATAGAGATGTTGAAGAAAAAGTGTTGTATGGGATAGGGCAGGTTACAAGGTATGAGCCCTTCTTTTCTGAAAGCAAATAAATGCATATCCGTAACTTCTACATGAAGTGGGGAATTGTTAATTTCTGAGACTCTTTTGGCTCTAAAATTCTCTCAACATTTTGATACAAAGTGTCATTTCATAAAAGAAACATGGATGGACATGTGGAATGTGATTCTTTCCCGCATGCTCCACAACTGAGGTGTTCATTAACAACATCCAACAAACTCCTCTTGGGGAAAGCAAGAAATCTTCCACTGGATCTTGCTAGATTGTCTTATTATTAACTTATGTTCTATCTTGTGCTCCATTTTGTCTTTCTCACCACATACAGGCCTCTTTCCCCAAGGAAGACATCTAATTATTTCTTGAATGTCTTCAGTGTTTTTCTACATGTTTTCTTGGCATAAGACATCTGCTGTTAGGACTTCTCATACTGTAATGATGCTCTGTGTCGCAAAATACATTTGCATTCTGTTTTTTTTTTTTTTTAAGATTTTATTTATTTATTTGACAGACAGAGATCACAAGTAGGCAGAGAGGCAGGCAGAGACAGAGGAGAAGCAGGCTCCCCGCCTGAGCAGGTAATCTGATGTGGGGCTTGATCCCAGGACCCAGGATCATGACCTGAGCTGAAGGCAGAGGCCTTAACCCACTGAGCCACCCAGGTGCCCCTTGCATTCTATTTTTAATAAATATTTTCTAAATTTCTCATGTTGATACTTTTACTTCCCCTACTACTGCATCCCCACATAGGTGAGAATAAGTTTTCCTCTTGACATATCTAAGCTATCATCAATTAAAATGCACCTTCTCTGGTCACATGTTGCTATTAATAATCCTTGGGCTCCAACAGCAATTATATAAATTTTCCAAAGAGCCTCAATAAATATTATCTTATTTGCCTTCAATAGTCCTATGAGTCACACAGATAAGTCTAACTGTTTCCATTGAACAGATGAGAAAACTGAAGCAGACTGAGCTGAAATGACTAATCTAATGTGAGCCACCTTATTTCTGGAAGTTAGAGAAATAGAATCCACCTTAACATTCTTGTCCCTGTGCTTTCTCCATCTGCAGGGTGTCTTCTAGGGTCTCTTTCCTTTCGTCGCCATGCTTCCTGATGGCATGCCTTGCCTCTGCTTATTCCCTCATAAAGATTCTTTCTTTTCTTTCCTTCTATTGTCTTTTCATTTGGGAAACACTGTATATTGGCAGGTAAATGAAAACAGAGACAAACTTGACACCCTGATTGAGAATCTGGGCATTTCTTTTACAAGGTCTGGCTTTAATGCAAATAGTTTTTCTGTCCTAAGTGGTGGATGAAATTTTCATCCTACGCATCAGGATGGCTTGCCTTTGATCTAATGGAGAAGGATAAATGGGTAGGTCCTGAAGTCAGGGCGCACTGTTGAGAATGATCCTCAGATACTACCTACAATCAGCTTCTACCTGTTTCATAAATCTTCTCTAGCTAAAATGTATACCTACCTTTGGAGTCTAGCCTTAACACAGGCTGTGGATCCTTAGAAGAAAGAGCCTGCAAACTCTAACACTGAGGAATAGGGTCTGACTTAAGAAGCATGGACTTTTTCCAGCCCAGGGGATGGCATCGTGGATGAGACTGGCAGAAAATATGTAATATGGTGAACAAAGGGTAATGGTCAGTCAAACCTGTGTGGCATCCAGGGTTCTGATTGAACATCATCCCTGGTATCTGACTTGTGGTCTTGAATTTTATCTATCAATGGAAGCACAGTAACTTTTATACTGATTCTGTGTTGACATTTGCTTATAATTACTTTTCAAATGTCCAAATAAATTAAACCCTTGGCCAGTCCATCCTCTGTGATGAAGGCTTTAATCTAGTTTCTGATTCAAATCCTCTTAGACTAGACATGCCTATTGTTTGAAATTTGAGCCACTTTATACCCCAGTTTAGCCCCAATTTGAGCATATCTCTTGATGGGGACATTTTATCATCTGGAAACCATAGCTTCGTACCTACCATGTGTCAAACAATGCTAGGGTTTGGACCTAGCCCCATCCACTGCTCCCTTGTTCAAAACCGAGCGCAACATATTCAAGATTAGCTTTTGTTTTGCCACCTGATTTTCCAAGGTGATTAGTATTTGGAAATTCAAAACCAAACTGATTCATGACACTGTAGGCGGAAATAAGCTTTTACTTTATTATCCTCTTCTGTACACTTTAATATAGGATTATCTCTTTAATCATGAGGCAGGAAAATGGAGATGAGAACACAGGATTTGGACTCAGTGTCCTACTGTTTCAACGCTGAAGTATCAACTCTGCCTCAACCCCACATTATCCTTGTAAGCTTTGGCAGTTTTTTCTCCTGATGCCTCAATTTCCTCCTCTGTGAAACAGCTGTGCAATAACCACTTTATAGTGTCTTGTGACAGTTAAATATGTTAAATGATAATTAATGAAAAGTGCAGGGTGAGGCAATATATAAGTGCTCAACAAATGCTAAAAAATTATATATGACTCCTTTACGATTTTTCTCCTTGTTAAGACAGTCTTTGCCACTCTAATATTCACAGTACAGAGTCATCACATATTTTATTATTTCCCCTGCATTTTACATTTATAATCTTGTTTCCTTCTCTTGATGGGGACCTATAAATTTTCTATTCAATTAATCCCTTCCAATACACTTCATATATCTATTTACATATATGAAAGTCTTATAATATATGGTTTGTGGAATAAGTATATGGCATTTAAATTATGACAAGTCATATTACATAATAAATATTGTTTTCATATTTTTCCTTTAATATATTTTGAGAAACAAACCACATCACCACATATACAGTTCAGTTCTTCTGATCACTGCATAGTATAAATCTAAGGTATGTAATTCATTTTATTAATCTGCCTTTTTATTGATACACCATAGATAGTACCCAACTCTTTACCACCTCATGTGGAAATAGGGCCATGTACAATAAAACACACAGCTCTTAGTGTACCTGTAAAAGCCTTTCTGAGATGTACACATAAGAACACAACTGCTATACTTCAAAGTAGGGACAAAACTCATGGGATGAAATGCTAAAAAAGTAAAATATTTTACTTAGCATTTTGGGATGGGAAGAGTTCCATATGGGATGAGTACAACATGACTTTTTTTTTTTTCCCCCTAAGTGGCTTATTAGCTTATGTCCTATCAGGAGTTCATGAGAGTTCCCATTTTGACCTTTCATCACAGGCATGCTGCATCAGTTTTTCTAATTGCTTCCATCCTGATTGTGTAAAATCACATCTTATTACTGTTTTAATTTGAAATTACTCTGATCAGTACGGAGGTTGAACATTTCTTCCAAGTAAGCAGTCTTTCAAGTTTTTCCTCATGTGCTATTCACATAATTAGTCTATTTTTCTTTTGGGTTTTGTAAACTTTTCTTGTTGTTTTATAGGAATTTTAATTAATTCTATGTCAGCTATTAATTTAGTAATTATCTTCTCTGAGACTGGCACCTATCTGTTAACTCTGTATATGCTATCTTTTGTTAAAAAGTTATATTTAGGGCGCCTGGGTGGCTCAGTGGGTTAAGCCGCTGCCTTCGGCTCAGGTCATGATCTCAGGGTCCTGGGATCGAGGCCCGCATCGGGCTCTCTGCTCGGCAGGGAGCCTGCTTCCCTCTCTCTCTCTCTGCCTGCCTCTCCATCTACTTGTGATCTCTCTCTGTCAAATAAATAAATAAAATCTTAAAAAAAAAAAAGTTATATTTAATTTTTGGTATATTAAAATCTACCAATGTTTTCCTTTGTGGTTTATGACTTTTAGGTCTTGATTTTAGAAATGTTTCCTAATCTTAAAGTCATAAAGATATCCCCCTTTTAAACTTGTATTACATATCCTTCTCATTTAGGAATGCAATCCCTCCAGAGGTCATTGATGTATAGGGAATGTTATGAAGTCAAGCTACCTTTTCACGTCATTAAAGTCATTGATTTTATTCCTCTGGTTGTAGAAAGAGGTGCACGGCAGGCAGATAGGATATCCATCAGGTATGGGTGAAATTTATTTCTGTAACTTAATCTGGTCTAATTCCATTATGATATCCAAAAAGCTCTAACAATTTCAGGGTTTTCTTTATAATTTTTAGTATTTTTATATCTCTAACCAATCATGTCGACAAAAGGAACTTTTAATTGAAAGTCAGGGATCTAGCTCTCTGCATTACCTTGGCCACTAGCTGTCTTTTTTTGTTTGTTTGTTTTTTGTTTTTTAAAGTTAGGACACACACTTTTAGGATACAAGATAATGGAGCAGATAAGAACACAGATTTTTAGAATCAGAACAATAAAAACTAATTTTAATTCTAATTCAGTCCCTCATTATTCCCATAACCCTTGGTAAGTATTTCTCTTAAGCCTCAATTTCCTCATCTGTAAACTAGCTATGAAACACTTACACTGGTTTATAAAAGGTGAACAAGTTTTACTCATTATTGAACTTGCAATTTTTAAGAAAGATTGTATTAAATTCCACTTAGTTAACATACAGCATATTAGTTCCAGGTGTATAATATAGTGATCTGTCCATACAACCCCAGTGCTCATCACAAGTGCAGTCCTTAATCCCCCATCACCTATTTAACCCATCCCCCCACCCATCTCCCTTCTGGTAAACATCCATTTGTTCTCCAAACTTAAAGAGTTCTTTTCTTGGTTTGCCTCTCTTTTTTTTTCTTCCCCTTTGCTTGCTTGTTTTGTTTCTTAAAGTCCATATATGGGTAAAACCATATGGTATTTGTCTTTCTCTGACTTATGTCTCTTAGCATAATATTCTCTAGCTCCATCCACGTTGTTGCAAAACAAGACTCCATTCCTTTTTATAGTTAAGTAACATTCACACACAAACACACACACACAGACATAGACACAGACACAGACACACACACACACACACACACACCTTCTTCTTCTTCTTTTGAAACTGTCATTCACTTTCCAGTTAGTAATCAAAACTACAATGAGCTATCACCTCATACCTGTCAGAATAGCTAAAATCAACAACCTAAGAAACAACAGGTGTTGGCAAGGATGTGGAGAAAGAAGAAAACTTTTGCACTGTTGGTGGGAATTCAAACTGGTGCAGACACTCTGGAAAACAGTATGAAGGATCCTCAAAAAGTTAAAAATAGAACTACCCTCAATTGAGCAACTACAATACTGGGTATCTACCCAAAGAATACAAAAATACTAATTCAAAAGATACATGCATCCCAATGTTTATAGCAACATTATGAACAATAACCAAATTATGGAAACAGCCCAAGTGTCCATCAAAGGACGAACTGATAAGGAAGATGTGGTGTATATATACAATAGAATATCACTTTTTTTTTCATTTAAAGAATGAAATCTTACAATGATGTGGATGAAGGTAGGGAATATAATGCTAAGTGAAATGGGTTAGAGAAAGACAAATACCATATGATTTCACTCATATGTTCAATTGAAGAAACAAACTGAACTTGTACTTTTGTTATGTTTCCATATTAGGATTTTTCATCATTATTTTCCAACAGGTGTCACAATGCCTGGCACATTGTAGGTCTTCAGTATTTGTCGGTTGAACCATTGGAAATACGCTTAGATTTTAGATTCTATTTCACTTCTTAAAACCTTCCAATTTTCTATTTAATAGTAATTCTAGCTAATGTGTATAACTCTTACACCATGAAAGATACAGTTCCACATCCTTTGTGTACTTATTCTCCTCACAATTTTCTGGCATAGGTCACAAAAATAACCCCATCTTGCAGATGAGTAAACTCAGGCAAAAAAATGATATAACTTGCTGGGGCTTCATAGCTAGTAAATGATAAAGCCCATGTTGAACCCAGACACTTTGGTTTCCAAGGTTTATGTTCAAGCCATGACATGTGGCTGCTTTTCTCTAAAGTCTGAATGCATGATTGTTGAGGGCCTGTAAGTTGAGCTTAAATATGAGCTCTGCCTCCCACTAACAGTGTGATCATACACGTGTCTTAACCTTACTACACTTTAATTTTATTTTCTGAGAAATTGCAAAACAAAGCACCCAGACTTACAGAGTTCTTGTGAGGGCTAAATGAGAGAATCTGCATGAGTCACTTATTATAATAAGTACCCAACACACATTTTTTAATACTAGCATTATTACAACTATGTGTTTTGTTTTGCCTATAATTGAAATAGCTAAGCAAAACATTTTACCTTTTTTTAGCATTTAAAAAACACAAAGTACATTCAAAATATAGATTGATAAATTACTCTGTAGAAATTTCAGATCTGCTAAATAATCTATTGCAAGAAATAACTCCACACTACCATCTCCAGTCTGATTGTCAGATTGTTATCTAACATATTATGTCTAAGGAAAGACCACTTACCCTGCCTAGACCGTTAGAAAGGAGAGGGGAAAACTAGGTTCTATTTTTGTTTTATTCTGACTATGACCATCTGAGTCTGTACTGAAAATCAGGTGATCTGGGTGAGAGTTTTTAGGGTTAAGTGCAAATGATCTTAGACTATTTTAATTCTATTTTTACCATTATAAGAGTAGATCTCAGTATCTCTCTGTGCTCCTCCTTTTTCCTCTTCCCCACCAACCCTGACCAAGGTCATCCTGCTCTCTTTGGAGGCTCAAGCCTCCTGCCACTGCTTTAATGGCTGTGGCAAGCAGAGAGTGAGTTACGAATGCGTAATGTATGTCAGCCACTAAAAGCCTGTGAATTAGTGTTTCCTGCCCTTGTCTGTTAGGCAGCATACTTTTACAAAGAAAGAGCTTATCCTTGTGAAAGGGCTGACCTGCCACTAATCTGCTTTGCTAGCCAGGCCCAGCACCCATCCTTCATGCCCCCCATGGAGAAGATGCTCTCTCTGATCCAGACAGGGCTCTCTCCAGCTCCTGGGTCATATTCAGTCTTTTCCCAAGTCAGAGGAGGTTTTGAAAAGGAAGGTTATTCTCAATTTCAAAACTTCCATGGATTTTGTACCAAAGAATATCCCTAATGTGCTTGCATCCAGATATCTTGACTCTTCCCACTTTGCTTGCCCTCCTTCTTCTTGCTTTCTTTATCAACTTTACTTTGGGGCCCATGAGTCTGTATACTCTCCCTGGAACTGCTGGGGAATATGCGCTCTGCTCTTAGTGCTTTATACTACTATGCCCCCTTGATAGCAGATGCTCTACAAGGCATTTGTGCTCCAAAATACAACTTCAATTTATGGCCAGATGGGCATTTGTCTCTTCTAAAGAAGTTTCAGGAAGCACTGAGCACTTGCAAAGGGTACTATTTGGGGAGGAGAGAATTGATTGAGGGACAATTAACTGTCACATCATTGTCTACCGTCAGGTTAAATCCTACAGAACTTTGTACAACATTTAGCGGTGTACCAAGTGTTATCCTATCAGTTATTCAATGTAATCTCACACAGTCTTTTGTTTCTGAAGAAATCCTTGAAAAGTTTTGCTTTCCCTACTTTACAGATTTATAAATCGGGGCTCAGGTCAGCTCATAAGTGATAAGGACAAGGACATGATCCCAAGTCTTTAGCTACCATGTCCGGTGCTCTTTATTTCCACAGCATGGTATAATTGACAGGGTTACCTTGTGTCCTTTGAGCTATTTCCTAGGCAATTGTTCTAAGTACTATAAAAATAAAAATCGGGGGCGCCTGGGTGGCTCAGTGGGTTAAGCCGCTGCCTTCGGCTCAGGTCATGATCCCAGGTCCTGGGTTCGAGCCCCACATCGGGCTTTCTGCTCAGCAGGGAGCCTGCTTCCTCCTCTCTCTCTGCCTGCCTCTCTGCTTACTTGTGATTTCTCTCTGTCAGGTAGATAAATAAAATCTTAAAAAAAAAAATAAAAAAAAATCGATCATGCTATAATCAAGTATCCTAAGCTCTTCTTCTGTCTAGGGGGTCTGTTTGTGGTGCTGGAGGCAGGATATAACATTTCAGAATTTAATATTTCCTAAACAAGATCTCAGAGCATTTTCAACCCAAGTGTAGACATTTCTCTATACCACAAGAGGTAATGAGACCATATATGAGGAAAGCATCATGTTGGACAAGGTGCTGAATCAGTCCTTGGACTTAGAAACCTCTAAAGGTCAACTACTCACAAGAGCTGGTAGGGTGTACTTTTAGTGTAATGGTGGAATGCTGTAACAGCAACCAAGACCATGCATTTAACTCATGAGGTTTCACTAATGGTAAGCTACTCTTGTCTGAGGTCAAACAGGAATGAGATAAGCCCTTTTTGCAAAACACAGTACAGAAAGTCAGGAGAATACTAGGGAAATCCATGACATGGTCAAGGCTGAGAGTCAATTTCTATCTTCTGATCTGCTTTTGTTGTTAATTTTAAATAAATGCTGGTAGGGCTGCTACTTTGTTTTCGTTTTTTTAAAATGTAAATTCAATTAACCAACATACAGTAGTACATCATTAGTTTCAGACAGTGTGTTCAAAAATTCATCAATTCCATAAAACACCTCGTGCTCATCACATCACCTGCCCTCCTTAATGCCCATCACCCAGTTGCCTCATCTTCCCAGCCACCTCCCCTTCTGCAACCTTCAGTTTGTTTCCCAGAGTCAAGAATCTCTCGTGGTTGGTCTCCTGATTTCTTCCCATTCAGTTTTCCCTCCCTTCCCTCACAATCCTCTGCATTATTTCTTATATTCCACATATGAGTGAAACATATAATTGTCTTTCTCTGCCTGACTTACTTCACTTAGCATAATACCCTCCAGTTCCATCCATGTCAATGTAAATTGTAGGTAGCCATCCTTTCTGATGGCTGAGTGATATATAAACCACATCTTCTTTATCCATTCACCTATTGAAACACATCTTGGCTCCTTCCACAGTCTGGCTATTGTGGACACTGCTGCTATGAACACTGGGGTACGGATGCCCCTTCATTTCACTACATCTGTATTTTTGTGTAAATACCTAGTAGTGCAATTGCTGGGTCTATTCTTAACTTCTTGAGGAGCCTCCATGCTGTTTTCCAGAGTGGATGTACCAGCTTGCGTTCCCACCAACAGTGTAGGAGGGTTCCCCTTTCTCCAAATCCTTGCCAACATTTATTATTTCCTACCTTGTTAATTGTAGCTGTTCCAACTGGTGTAAGATAGTATCTCATTGTGGTTTGGATTTGTATTTCCCTGATGCCGAGTGATACTGAGCATTTATTCTTGTGTCTGTTGGTCATTTGTGTGTCTTCTTCAGAGAAGTGTCTGTTCATGTCTTCTGCCCAATTTCTTGACTGGATTATTTGTTTTGGGGGTGTTGAGTTTGATAAGTTTATTATAGATCTTGGATACCAGCCTTTTACCTGATATGTCATTTGTAAATATCTTCTCCCATTCCATAGTTTGCCTTTTAGTTTTGCTGTTTTTTGTTTTATTTTGCTGTGCAGAAACTTTTTATCTTGATGAAGTCCCAACAATTCATTTTTGATATATTTTCCCTTGCCTTTAGAGACTTGTCTTGCAAGAAGTTGCTGTGGCCAAGGTTGAAGAGTTGCTGCCTGTGTTCTCCTCTAGGATTTTGATGATTCCTGTCTCACATTAGGTCTTTCATCAACTTTGAGTTTATCTTTATGTATGGTGTAAAAGAACAGTCCAGTTTCATTCATTCCTACTTTTGAACTGCTGCCCATCTGTGCCCTGTTACTGAGAGTTACCACAGTCTGCTACAACTCTTGCAAAAATTTAACACTGGTTCTCAATCTTATTTCACAGAGGCAAATTGGGTTGCCCATGTAAAATGCAGATATTGGACCCCATTTCCAGACATTTAAAAATTTTTACTTTATATTTCTAACAAACAGCTCAGGTGATTTTGCTGTAGATAATTCACATTCTGCATATTGAGAAACAATGCACTGTTTACCGACCCTGAATTATGTTACATATTTGGACAGGGGGGAGAAAGCTTGCTAAACTTATGAAGTATTATTTACTTGGCACTTTACAAAGTACCTTTTTAAAAAGATTTTATTTGAGAGAGAATCAGACTCCCCGTTGGGTGGGGAGCCTGATACAGGGCTTGATCCCAGGACCCTGAGAACATGACCTGAGCTTAAACCACTGAGCCATCCAGGTGCCCCACAAAGTACTTTAGTATACATTCTCTCACATAATTCATCAACCACAAGTTTCATAAAATGAATATTTGTATCTTCATTTCATTTTTCAAATGACAACTCAGATGAAATACTATGCTCAAGGACATACAACCAGTAAGTATTGGAGATAAGAAAGCAAGAAAAGTTCTTTCTCTAAGGCCAGTTGTCAATGTTGGCAGGATGTTGAGGATTCCCTAATGAGCTTTTGAAATATAATCATGCCTATGCTCAAAACAGACGACTGAATCACAGACATGTTTTACTCATGCTTTGGTGTTTTCTAAAAGTCTTCCTCCAAATGATTTTAAGACCAGAAGTGAGAATTACCAGAATTTAGATGATGTACATGTACATATACACCCATGTACATATATGCCTAATATTCAAGAGCAGGGATTTTCTTCATGAACCCAAACACATGGTCTCTGGCAGAGGCCAGATGAACAGATCTCAGCTCTGGCTAAGGTCCAGCATAATGAAGTGACTTTGAGTTCTAGGGACAGTTGTGGACACAGCCCTCCTCTGGCCTCCTTTTGCAAACTTCATTAGCTAAAATTAATGCAACTGCTTTCTAACTCGGAGAACTTCAGAGCTGCACTGCCTCACCAGTGAGTACAATCTTTCCTAGATTCCTTCTTTATACCTAAAAGATGACCCCTCCACAGAGTAGAACTGGGAGGGGGTTTTATTTATCTCTTCAATTCCTGGAAGAATAGAGCGTCACTGGCATTTTTATCCCTTGCCTTCTCCTCTGGGCTTGTTAAAGCAGAAATCCCATGTGCCAATGGACAGGCATTTCACCTTTTCTCTAAGTGAATGTGACTTGTCTAATTAAAAAAACAATACATGCTAACTATTTTTGAAATGCAAAGAATTCTGACAAGAAAATGGAATAAAAGCAAAACCTGTCCACCCGAATCCCATGCCATTATCATTATATGAACAACCCTTGAGATATTTATCCTACTGTATGTGTATGAAACAGAAGGGCACACAAAACACCCATGATACAAATGTGATCACACCAGAGTAATGCTTGGAATTTAATCATTGCTCAATAAACATTTGTTGCATTCATAAATACATAGGCATACTTACCCATACCTAGTTTTTCACTTATCAAAAATTCTTAAATCTCTTCTTGCATATATATAGGTTACATATAGGTTTACATATATGTTTACATATAGGTTTACACCATTATTTTTTAAAAACCATAAAAATCCACTGAATTGATATGTCACAGTGTATTCAACTAGTTTCCTGAGTACTATTTAGCTTGCTTCCAGTTTGTCAATATTTCAATCTCCTTCCACCCCTCCTTTTTCCCTCTCCCTCCCTCCTACTCTTATGCAAACTGTTCCTTATAATTTATCTCTAGAGTAGAATCACTGGGTTAAAGGATATGCACATCTTCAGTTTGATCTATGTTTCCAAACTGCCCTCCAGAAACGGGGCTCTCATTTATCCTCCCACCAACACCCACTGCCATTTTAAACACTTTCTGCTTTATCATGTATCACAGCAAAAAGACCCAATGGGTTAGAGGATAAGTGGATGTTAAAAGCAATGTCTTTCCTTTCAGTTTGTCCCTTTAAAACAACAACCTAGAGAGGTCCCACAGGAAGTTATTATATATTTCAGGTTCAGCTAGTGGCCTCTTAGAATCTAGAGAGCAAGAAAATAAAGCTCTAGGCATTTGGGACACCATGCTTTTTAAAACGTTATTTCCACTGCCCTGAACCATCTTTAATTGAGGGTAGAGATGAAGAAAAGGATGTAGGGACAGAGAGAAGGAACATTGCATTATTTCATGAAAGTTAAACCCAATTATTATGCACATTAGGTGATGGCTTGACTCTAAATAGAAAAGAGATAGAATCTACCAAATAGCTCTTTGACCTTGAACAACATACTCAAGCTGGAAAACCATACATGAAAGCAACAATGGTTTTCAGTGGGGACTTAGGAAAATCTTCGATGGTAAAGCTTTCTGGTCTTAGTGTTCAGGCATTGTGGTAGAGGGGCAAAGAATTAACTTCCACAATACAATAACCTGAATTTATGTGTCTATTTTTAAACTTTTCTGCCAGATCTTGAGTAATTTACTTAATTTTCCAGGCTTTTTTTTTTTTTTTTCTTTACCAAGACACACACACACACATACACAAACACCTTAAGTGTGTTTCAAAGCTTCAGTTAGCTGTGGCACATAACAACACTGTAGAGGAGTGTTGAACAAATACTGAAATTGTCAGTAAATGAGAGGTATTGTAATTCATTTGTTAAGTAATGTGAACACTGCACTTGAAGTTTGAAGGGCGCAAGTCCAAATTTTACCACTTACCAAATGTGTGGCCTTGAAGAAGTCACTCTGTTGAGAATGAAGCAAAGTCAAAGAAAATGCTAAATCCTTATTTTTTCTTCTTTTGTAAACTGGCATTCATTGAGTATGCACTGTCCAGCTCCAGATACATTGGTGAGCTCCAGAACTGAAATACATAAAATATGCAAAAATCTGTTAGACCTATAAATTTCAATGGGAGTATTAAGGATTTAGAATTACAGTTCCAATATTATCAGTGATGGTTTCTTACATCTCTGTAATTCTAGGATTCCTCAGTTCTAAAACATCACAAGAAGATGAGGGTCTAAGCTCATTTGTCCTTGTGTGTTTATGAGTGCAAAACATGTATACCAGGGAGAGGAAGGGAGTCAGCAGAATGTCAGCGCTAGAGGTGGGACTGAGTCCTGTCACTTACTAGCTGCATATACATAGATACCATCTAAATTTTCTCAGTCTAAGTTTATTCATATGGGAAAAAAAGATGATGACAAATGAACTCATGTAACTGTATAAGATTATCGTGATCACAAGCACCAAAAAGCTTCTATTGCTTGCACATCAATTATGTGCCAGATACTACTAGCATTTGTGTATCCTCTCATTTAATAACTCGTAACACTCAGTGAGGGAGGTTGTTATATTTCCCCCTTTTCAGATGAGAATAGTGAGGCTGACAGAAAATAAATGACTTGTGTAAATTCAGAAAGTAGACACAGGTTAAGACTCATCTTAAGTCAGTCTGACTTAAAAGGCAGGGAACTTGCCACTGTCCTTCTAAATAATATGGTAAAAGGAAGCTCTCCTTCATCCACCCACTTGTAAAGTAAAGCTTATTTCAGACCGCCCATACTTTGTTCCTTCGCAGGCTATAGATAGTACAATCCATATGTGTGAATGCATATGTATATGCATGTGTATGTATATAAACATATATATATATATAGACATACATATCTGAAAAATCTACACGTTGGTGATTTAAGGTAATGGGTAGCAATGTTCTGTGAATACAGGTCTGGAGCATGATATGGAGAACCTAGAAATGGGTTCCTTACAGTAAGTTGTCAGACCATGAAAGGAATGTGACAAAGTCTGTAGAATTTCTTTAGATGATGATGGTGATAATTTCAATTAGAAAGGTTGGCTACTGAGTCCCTAGTTCAAGACATTGCTCAAAATAGATTTTCCCAAAATACTTACTTATTCAATAACTAAATCCTTTTTATGGGGGTCCATTAAGACCACCAAACTGGGAGGAAGGAGTCAAGATGGCGGAGAAGTAGCAGGCTGAGACTACTTCGGGTAGCAGGAGATCAGCTAAATAGCTTATCTAAAGATTGCAAACATCTACAAATCCAACGGGAGATTGAAGAGAAGAAGAACAGCAATTCCAGAAACAGAAAATCAACCACTTTCTGCAAGGTAGGACTGGCGGAGAAGTGAATCCAAAGCGACGGGAAGATAGACCGCAGGGGGAGGGGCCGGCTCCCGGCGAGCGGCGGAGCAACGGAGCAAAATCAGGACTTTTAAAAGTCTGTTCCACTGAGGGACATCGCTCCAGAGGCTTAACTGGAAGCCCAGGCGGGGTCAGCGCGGCCTCAGGTCCCGCAGGGTCGCAGAAGGATCGGGGGTGTCTGAGTGTCACAGAGCTTACCGGTATTAGAACGGGGAAGCCGGCTACAGAGACAGAGCCGAGGAGTGACTCTCAGCTCGGGGTTGCCTTGAGCCGGTCGTAGGCTCGGTCAGCTCGGAGCGTGGCCGGAGGCCAGGGTGGCGGGAGTCATTGGGCGCTGTTCTCTGAGGGCGCACTGAGGAGTGGGGCCCCGGGCTCTCGGCTCCTCCGGGCCCGGAGACCGGGAGGCCGCCATCTTCATTCCCGTCCTCCGGAACTCTACTTGGAAAGCGCTCAGGGAACAGAAGCTCCCGAAAGCAAACCCGAGCGGATGACTCAGCGCGGCCCCGGGTAAAGGCGGTGCAACTTCGCCTGGGGCAAAGACGCTTGAGAATCACTACAACAGGCCCCTCCCCCAGAAGATCAACGGGAAACCCAGCCAGGACCAAGTTCACCTACCAAGGAGAGCGGCGGAATTCCAGAGGAGAAGAAAGCAAAGCACGGAACTCATGGCTTTCTCCCCATGATTTTTTAGCCTTGCAGTTAATTTCATTTTTTTTTCTTTTTCAATTTTTTTTTTCTTTTTCTCTTCTTCTGCTGAATTTTTTTTACTTTTACCGTTTTCTTTTTTTAACGTTTTTTAAATAGTTTATCTAATATATATATATTTTTCCTCTTTTTATATTTTTTCTTTATCGGCTTCCTTTTTTTTAATAGTTTCTTTTTTTTTTTCTTTCTTTCTGAACCCCTTTTTATCCCCTTTCTCCCCCCTCACAATTCGGGATCTCTTCTGATTTGGCTAAAGCATATTTTCCTGGGGTTGTTGCCACCCTTTTAGTATTTTACTTGCTCCTTCATAAACTCTTATCTGGACAAAATGACAAGGCAGAAAAATTCACAACAAAAAAAAGAACAAGAGGCAATACCAAAGGCTAGGGACCTAATCAATACAGACATTGGTAATATGTCAGATATAGAGTTCAGAATGACGATTCTCAAGGTTCTAGCCGGGCTTGAAAAAGGCATGGAAGATATTAAAGCAACCCTCTCAGGAGATATAAAAGCCCTTTCTGGAGAAATAAAAGAACTAAAATCTAACCAAGTTGAAATCAAAAAAGCTATTAATGAGGTGCAATCAAAAATGGAGGCTCTCACTGCTAGGATAAATGAGGCAGAAGAAAGAATTAGCGATATAGAAGACCAAATGACAGAGAATAAAGAAGCTGAGCAAAAGACGGACAAACAGCTACTGGACCACGAGGGGAGAATTCGAGAGATAAGTGACACCATAAGACGAAACAACATTAGAATAATTGGGATTCCAGAAGAAGAGGAAACAGAGAGGGGAGCAGAAGGTATATTGGAGAGAATTATTGGAGAGAATTTCCCCAATATGGCAAAGGGAACAAGCATCAAAATGCAGGAGGTTCAGAGAACCCCCCTCAAAATAAATAAGAATAGGTCCACACCCCGTCACCTCATAGTAAAATTGACAAGTCTTAGTGACAAAGAAAAGATTCTGAAAGCAGCCCGGGAAAAGAAGTCTGTAACGTACAATGGTAAAAATATTAGATTGGCAGCAGACTTATCTACAGAGAACTGGCAGGCCAGAAAGAGCTGGCATGATATATTCAGAGTACTAAATGAGAAAAACATGCAGCCAAGAATACTATATCCAGCTAGGCTATCATTGAAAATAGAAGGAGAGATTAAAAGCTTCCAGGACAAACAAAAACTGAAAGAATTTGCAAATACCAAACCAGCTCTACAGGAAATATTGAAAGGGGTCCTCTAAGCAAAGAGAGACCCTGAAAGAAGTAGATCAGAAAGAAACAGAGACAATATACAATAACAGTCACCTTACAGGCAATACAATGGCACTAAATTCATATCTCTCAATACTTACCCTGAATGTTAATGGGCTAAATGCCCCAACCAAAAGACACAGGGTATCAGAATGGATCAAAAAACAAAACCCATCTATATGTTGCCTACAAGAAACTCATCTTAAACCCGAAGACACATCCAGGTTTAAAGTGAGGGGGTGGAAAAGAATTTACCATGCTAATGGACATCAGAAGAAAGCAGGAGTGGCAATCCTTATAGCAGATCAATTAGATTTTAAGCCAAAGACTATAATAAGAGATGAGGAAGGACACTATATCATACTCAAAGGAACTGTCAAACAAGAAGATCTAACAATTTTAAATATCTATGCCCCTAATGTGGGAGCAGCCAACTATATAAACCAATTAATAACAAAATCAAAGAAACACATCGACAAGAATACAATAATAGTAGGGGATTTTAACACTCCCCTCACTGAAATGGACAGATCATCCAAGCAAAAGATCAACAAGGAAATCAAGGCCTTAAATGACACACTGGACCAGATGGACATCACAGATATATTCAGAACATTTCATCCCAAAGCAACAGAATACACATTCTTCTCTAGTGCACATGGAACATTCTCCAGAATAGATCACATTCTTGGTCCTAAATCAAGTCTCAACCGGTATCAAAAGATTGGGATCATTCCCTGCATATTTTCAGAGCACAATGCTCTAAAGCTAGAACTCCATAACACGAGGAAATTTGGAAAGAACCCAAATACATGGAGACTAAACAGCATCCTTCTAAAGAATGAATGGGTCAACCAGGAAATTAAAGAAGAATTGAAAAAATTTATGGAAACAAATGATAATGAAAACACAACGGTTCAGAATCTGTGGGACACAACAAAGGCAGTCCTGAGAGGAAAATATAGAGCGGTACAAGCCTTTCTCAAGAAACAAGAAAGGTCTCAGGTACACAACCTAACCCTACACCTAAAGGAGCTGGAGAAAGAACAAGAAAGAAACCCTAAACCCAGCAGGAGAAGAGAAATCATAAAGATTAGAGCAGAAATCAATGAAATAGAAACAAAAAAAAAAACAATAGAACAAATCAACGAAACTAGGAGCTGGTTCTTTGAAAGAATTAATAAGATTGATAAACCCCTGGCCAGACTTATCAAAAAGAAAAGAGAAAGGACCCAAATAAATAAAATCATGAATGAAAGAGGAGAGATCACAACGAACCCCAAAGAAATACAGACAATTATAAGAACATACTATGAGCAACTCTACACCAACAAATTTGACAATCTGGAAGAAATGGATGCATTCCTAGAGACATATAAACTACCACAACTGAACCAGGAAGAAATAGAAAGCCTGAACAGACCCATAACCAGTAAGGAGATTGAAACAGTCATCAAAAATCTCCAAACAAACAAAAGCCCAGGGCCAGACGGGCTTCCCGGGGGAATTCTACCAAACATTTAAAGAAGAACTAATTCCTATTCTCCTGAAACTGTTCCAAAAAAATAGAAATAGAAGGAAAACTTCCAAACTCATTTTATGAGGCCAGCATCACCTTGATCCCAAAACCAGACAAGGATCCCAACAAAAAAGAGAACTACAGACCAATATCCTTGATGAACACAGATGCAAAAATTCTCGCCAAAATACTAGCCAATAGGATTCAACAGTACATTAAAAGGATTATTCACCACGACCAAGTGGGATTTATTCCAGGGCTGCAAGGTTGGTTCAACATCCGCAAATCAATCAATGTGATACAACACATTAATAAAAGAAAGAACAAGAACCATATGATAGTCTCCATAGATGCTGAAAAAGCATTTGACAAAGTACAGCATCCCTTCCTGATCAAAACTCTTCAAAGTGTAGGGATAGACGGCATATACCTCAATATTATCAAAGCCATCTATGAAAAACCCACCGCAAATATCATTCTCAATGGAGAAAAACTGAAAGCTTTTCCGCTAAGGTCAGGAACACGGCAGGGATGTCCGTTATCACCACTGCTATTCAACATAGTACTAGAAGTCCTAGCCTCAGCAATCAGACAACAAAAGGAAATTAAAGGCATCCAAATCGGCAAAGAAGAAGTGAAACTATCACTCTTTGCAGATGATATGATACTATATGTGGAAAACCCAAAAGCCTACCTCCAAAACTGCTAGAACTTGTACAGGAATTCAGTAAAGTGTCAGGATATAAAATCAATGCACAGAAATCAGTTGCATTTCTCTACACCAACAACAAGACAGAAGAAAGAGAAATTAAGGAGTCCATCCCATTTACAATTGCACCCAAAACTATAAGATACCTAGGAATAAACCTAACCAAAGAGACTAAGAATCTATACTCAGAAAACTATAAAGTACTCATGAAAGAAATTGAGGAAGACACAAAGAAATGGAAAAATGTTCCATGCTCCTGGATTGGAAGAATAAATATTGCGAAAATGTCTATGCTACCTAAAGCAATCTACACATTTAATGCAATTCCTATCAAAGTACCATCCATTTTTTTCAAAGAAATGGAACAAATAATCCTAAAATTTATATGGAACCAGAAAAGACCTCGAATAGCCAAAGGAATATTGAAAAAGAAAGCCAAAGTTGGTGGCATCCCAATTCCGGACTTCAAGCTCTATTACAAAGCTGTCATCATCAAGACAGCATGGTACTGGCACAAAAACAGACACATAGATCAATGGAACAGAATAGAGAGCCCAGAAATGGACCTTCAACTCTATGGTCAACTCACCTTCGACAAAGCAGGAAAGAATGTCCAATGGAAAAAAGACAGCCTCTTCAATAAATGGTGTTGGGAAAATTGGACAGCCACATGCAGAAAAATGAAATTGGATCATTTCCTTACCCCACACACGAAAATAGACTCAAAATGGATGAAGGATCTCAATGTGAGAAAGGAATCCATCCAAATCCTCGAGGAGAACACAGGCAGCAACCTCTTCGACGTCAGCCGCAGCAACATCTTCCTAGGAACATCACCAAAGGCAAGGGAAGCAAGGGCAAAAATGAACTATTGGGATTTTATCAAGATCAAAAGCTTTTGCACAGCAAAGGAAACAGTGAACAAAACCAAAAGACAACTGACAGAATGGGAGAAGATATTTGCAAATGACATATCAGATAAAGGGCTAGTGTCCAAAATCTATAAAGAACTTAGCAAACTCAACACTCAAAGAACAAATAATCCAATCAAGAAATGGGCAGAGGACATGAACAGACATTTCTGCAAAGAAGACATCCAGATGGCCAACAGACACATGAAAAAGTGCTCCATATCACTCGGCATCAGGGAAATACAAATCAAAGCCACCATGAGATATCACCTCACACCAGTCAGAATGGCTAAAATTAACAAGTCAGGAAATGACAGATGCTGGCGAGGATGCGGAGAAAGGGGAACCCTCCTACATTGTTGGTGGGAATGCAAGCTGGTGCAACCACTCTGGAAAACAGCATGGAGGTTCCTCAAAATGTTGAAAATAGAACTACCCTAGGACCCTGCAATTGCACTGCTGGCTATTTACCCTAAAGATACAAACGTAGTGATCCGAAGGGGCACGTGCACCCGAATGTTTATAGCAGCAATGTCTACAATAGCCAAACTATGGAAAGAACCTAGATGTCCATCTACAGACGAATGGATAAAGAAGATGTGGTATATATACACAATGGAATACTATGCAGCCATCAAAAGAAATGAAATCTTGCCATTTGCGACGACGTGGATGGAACTAGAGGGTATCATGCTTAGCGAAATAAGTCAATCGGAGAAAGACAATTATCATATGATCTCCCTGATATGAGGGAGAGGAGATGCAACATGGGGGGTTGAGGGGGTAGGAGAAGAGTAAATGAAACAAGATGGGATTGGGAGGGAGACAAACCATAAATGACTCTTAATCTCACTAAACAAACTGAGGGTTGATGGGGGGAGGGGGTTGGGAGAGGGGGTGGGGTTATTGATATTGGGGAGGGTATGTGCTATGGTGAGTGTTGTGAAGTGTGTAAACCTGGCGATTCGCAGACCTGTACCCCTGGGGATAAAAATATATGTTTATAAAGCTGTAAAAAAAAAAAAAAAAAAAAGAAAGAAAGGATGAATACCCAAGTTTTGTAGCAACATGGACGGGACTGGAAGAGATTATGCTGAGTGAAATAAGTCAAGCAGAGAGAGTCAATTATCATATGGTTTCACTTATTTGTGGAGCATAACAAATAGCATTGAGGACAAGGGGAGATGGAGAGGAGAAGGGAGTTGAGGGAAATTGGAAGGGGAGGTGAACCATGAGAGACTATGGACTCTGAAAAACGATCTGAGAATTTTGAAGGGGTGGGGGGTGGGAGGTTGGGGGCACCAGGTGGTGGGTATTGTAGAGGGCACAGATTGCATGGAGCACTGGGTGTGGTGCAAAAATAATGAATACTGTTATGCTGAAAAAATAAAAAAATTAAAAAAAAAAAAAAAAAAGACCACCAAACTGAAAGGTAATGGAACTACTAAAACAATCCCTCCAGAGGATTAATGGTTTCTTGTGACTTTTAGAATCTTTAACCCATTTACTCTTCCTAATAATAATCATTGTATTTCCATGGAACAAAAGATAACTGGGTGGGTGCCTGGGTAGTTCAGTAAGTTAGGCATTTGACTCTTGGTTTTGACTCAGGTAAAGATCTCAGGTTTATGAGATGGAGCTCCATGTCAGACTCCACTCTCAGTGCAGAATCTTCTTGGGATTCCTTCCATCCACCTCTCCCGCTACCTCTCTCCCTGCTCAGGCTCTCTCTCTCTCTCAAGTTGATAAATAAAATCTTAAAAAAAATAACCAGCTGGGTGACTGGGTAGGCAGGTATGAGGGGCAGTGCACTCATGGAATGGCCTGGGCTATTAGAAAGAAAGTAAATTTGAATAAGAAAAAAAATCAATCTCAGAAACTTTAAAAGTGTTTAAGTGTTTTTCAGATAAGGGGGAAAATAAGTTTACTAAAATATCCTAAGGTGGATGTACACATAATCAGCTCTCAAAGTTCTAGAAACATCATCTTACTCAAACTCCCTCCTTTAGGATTTCTAAAGACTGTTCAAAAAACAGCTTTCAGGACTACAGAATGTCACAGCTGGATACTAGATTTAGAGTTAAGGTAACCTGCCCACCCATGTGTCAGATGAAAAACAAGAAAGAATAAATAAGCTTCTAAGGGCTTTTTCTACCAGATGATAAAAAAAAAATTTATAAAAAGGAGCCATTTTGGCAGGAGCTGACCCAGAAAATAAACAGAAAACAGCTTTATTTTTCCTCCACAGACCATCCAAACACAATCCATGGACATAACCCCACCCCCACTTCTTGTATGCAATTTGGGGAAGGTACCAGATTTTTCATCCATTTTTTTTTTTTTTAAAGAAAATAGAGTAGTCCTTTGGTAACTTTCAGTTGCAAAATTAATCTACTTTCAGTAAAATCTACAGCTCAACGCAATAATCCCAAAGCTGCCAAATCTTAATTAATTTAGAAATTTTCCCTATGAAATTTTATTATTTTATTTATACACACACACACACACACACACAGGTTTTCAGCTTATACATCTATAGTAGGCAACAGCATTGTGGTCAACTGATTCTCCTCTTTGCTGCTTCTCATCTTTCTTTTTAAAGCCTTGGTTTTTGATCCCTCTGTAGTAAACCTCAGGAAAACAATGAAAGCATGGTTTTTTGGTGGCCAGGTCCATTGTAATCTGTTCTTGGCTGATACTGAGAGCTGTCTTTTTCGTTCATGGGGAGTTTTAGGACCTCTAGTTGGAAACTTCTTCTACAACTGGCCCATAGTTGAGAGTTGCAGGGATTGGGAGGGACAGGTAAATACATATAACAATAGTTCTCAATAAATTCATCCTTTGGGGTCTCTTTGGTCTAAGTACTTGTAGAAGCCAGAGTTGGTAACACTACCATGAAAAAAACTCATAATCTTTTAGCATTCCCCCCAGTTGGTCTACTATTTCTCTTTGAAATGTGAGGAATCTGGGCACCTGTAGGCAAGTTCTCTGATCCTTAGCAAGTCAGATGAAACTGAGATAAGGAACAAGAACTCCTAAGAAGTCCTAATAAGAGTGGACATGCTGTGAGTATTTTGAAGATCTATTATGGTCTATTATAAGGTTTGTAAATGGATTTTAAGGAGGACATTTAGGTCATCACTCTCCTTTTTGAATAAATACTTATGAAATCCATGCTTTTTTACTTATTTAGAGTTCAGGCATCTCTTTTGAGAAAGTGATAAAAACCATGGGTCTATACCCTGGGTCAGCAAACATAAGTGCTAGTTTTTCAGAAAATTCCAGAGGTAGAGTATATAATACAACTCCTCAAGGTCTATCCATAGACACTGGGAAAAAAAAAAAAAATCTATGACTTGGCTGCTATTCTTTCCCTTCATCTCCCCCCCTCCTTCCCTCCTTCCCTCCCCGCTCCTTCCCTCCCTTCCCTTCCTTCCTTCCAAAATAACTTGTTAAATGTCATTAGCAGTGGTAGCTAAGCAGAGGAGTAGAGTCCCAGTGAATACCACACAGGGCAGTGGCCCAGTGGATTTAGGATTAATCAAATAAATAAATATATTGAACATAATGGGGGTCATGTTTCTAAATGCTGGAAAGGGAGTTACAAATATGGAAAGGGGGAATTATAATAACCCCTGTGATATTGGATTAGAAATGAGTAGAATCAGTATAAGCTATTATATTATTTGTCTATTATTGCTGTAACAAATTATACAACCTCACTAGCTTAAAACAATGCAAATTTATTATCTTATACTTCTATAAATAGGAAGTCCATCATGAGTTCTCATTGGGCAAAAATTAAGGTGTCTGTAGAACTAGGTTTCTTCTGGAGCTTCGAGGGGGAATTACTTCCCCTACCTTTTCCAACTACTAGAGAACACCAACATTCTTTGAATTATGGCCTCTGTTCTTCACCTTCTAAGCCAGCATCTGTGGGTCAAGTCTTTACTCTGCTTCAATTCCACCTTCTGTTGTTACATCTCCTTCTAACTTCCACCTTCTGCCTCCAACTTCCATTTTTAAGAATCCTTGTTACTGAAGGAGAGGCTGGGAATATGGCAGAGTAGAAGGACCCTAAGCTCACCTCCTCTGAAGGATAAAACTAAGTAACACTCACATTAGTTTAAATAACCTAGAAAATGATCCAAAGACTGGCAAAACAAACTCCACAACTAGAGGTAGAGAAGAGGCCGCATTAAAGAAGGTAGGAATGGTGGAGACAAAGTTGGGAGTGAAGGGGAGCAGGCTGTAGGCTATCAGGAGTGAGCAGGGGTGGGGAGCATGGTGAAGGGCAAATACAGACTATCAGACTGTAGAGCCTACAAGGGAAAGACAAATCTCCATAATACATGGCTTAAGATAGAATCTTGTGAGTTATTACAACTAGTGGAACTTAAAACCTAGAATTCAAAGATCAGTAGGTTCAGCTCTAGGAGAGCCTCAAGGGCTTTAGGAAGTTGAGTCTTCATTCTTAAGGAGCTAACATGACAAGCAGGTAGCAGAAATACAGCCTAGAGGTAGCTGTTTCGAAAATGCCTGGGGCACATAGGAGGGAGAGTTATTTACTCATCTTAGACCATGTCCCAGAAAGGCATGTATTGCATGAAGACCTCTTCAGGAACAAAGCAGCTAGCAGGCATCACTTCCATCCCCTGCCCCCAAGTATGAACACAAATACATGTGCAGGAATGAGTAAAGGGTCAACACTCCCTACCTAATTTACTTACACAAAGCCCTGTCCTTCCCTCCCACACAGAAAAAAAGGGGGGCAGAAAATTGATTTGGAGAATTAATAGCTGAAACCTCCCTTAATCTGGGGAAAGAAACAGACATCCGGATCCAGAAAATAGAGAGATCCACCACCAAAATCAGCCCAAGGAGGGGAACACTAAGACACATACTAATTAAAATGGTAGATAGTACTAATAAAGAAAAAAAATTAAAAGCAGCAAGATAAAAGAAGACAGTTATATGCAAGGGAAACCCCATAAGCTATCAGCAGATTTTTCAGAAGAAACTTCAAAGCCCATTATATATTCAACACGGTGAAGGGGAAAAAATCTGCAGTCGAGAATACTCTATTCTTCAAGGCTAACATTCAGAATAAAAGGAGAGATAAAAAGTTTCTCAGACAAACAAAACTAGGGGAGATGAAGACCACTAAGCCAGCTCCAAAAGAAATATTAAAGGGTAATCTTTGAGAGGAAAGGAAAGATTGTGAGAGTATGAAAACTAGGAAATAGAAAAGCAATACAAATAAGTATATCTGCAAATATCAGTCAACAGATTCACAAAATAAAAAGATGTAAAATATGACTCCATATACCTAAAACATATGGGAAGAGAAGTAAAGCATGGGTTCAAGCTTAAGTGACCATTGACTTAATATAGATTACTATATACAGAGGATGTTATATATGAACCTAATTGTTACCTAATGGTAACAAATCAAAAACCCAGTAATAGATATGCACAGAGTAAAGAGAAGGGAATCCAAACATGACCAAAGAAAGCAAGCAAACCATGAAAGAGAGCAAGAAAGGATCAGAGAAAAACTACAAATACAACCACAAAACAAGTAACAAAATGGCAATAAATATATATCTAACAATAATTACTTTGTTGTTTTTAAAAATAATTTATTATTTATTTACTTATTTATTTTGGGAGAGAGAGCATTGAGTAGGGAGGGGCATAGGGAGAGGTAGAGAGAGAAACTTAAGCAGGCTCCATACTCAGCAGTGAGCCTCATGTAGGGCTTAATCTCATAACCTTGAGATCATGACTTGAGTCAAAATCAAGAGCTGGATAGCTTAACTGACTGAGCCACCCAGGCACCCCTAGCAATAATTATTCTAAATGTAAATGGATTGAACACTTTAATCAAAAGACATAGGGTGACAGAATAGATAAAAAACAAGACCGATCTAGATCTATAGGCTGGCCTACAAGAGACCAATTTCAGACCTAGAGACACCTGCAGATTCAAAGTGAGGAGATGGAGAAATATTTATCTTTCAAATTTATGTCAAAAGAAAGCCAGAGTAATAATACTTATCAGAAAAAACAGACTTTAAAACAAAGACTGTAACAACAGATAAAGAAGGGCACTATATAATAATAAAAGGGACAATCCAAAAGGAAGATATGAAAATTATAAATATTTATGCACCCAATATGGGAACACCAAAATACATAACATACTTAATAACAAACATAAAGTAACTAATTGATAGTAATACAATAATATTAGGAGACTTTAATACCCTACTTAAATCAATAGACAGATCATCCAAACAGAAAATCAACAAGGAAACAATGGGTTTGAATGACACACTGGATCAGATAAATCTAATAGATTTATTCAGAACATTCTACCCCAGATTACACATTCTTTCAAGTGTACATAGAACATTCTCCGAATAGATGACATATTAGGCCATAAAACAAGTCTCAAAAATTAAAAAAAATATTGTCATACCATGCATCTTTTCTGATCACAATGCTATGAAACTAGAAATCAGCCACAAGGGGGAAAAAAAAATCTAGAAAGAGCAAAAATACATGAAGGTTAAATAACATGCTACTAAACAACGAATAAGTCAACCAAGAAATCAAAGAAGAAACTTTAAAAAATTACATGGAAACAAATGAAAATGAAAATGCAATGATCGAAAACCTTTGGGAGGCAGCAAAAGGGGTTCTTTTTTTTTTTTAACATTTTATTTATTTATTTGAGAGAGAGACAGTGAGAGAGAGCATGAGCAAGGAGAAGGTCAGAGGGAGAAGCAGACTCCCCATGGAGCTGGGAGCCTGATGCGGGACTCGATCCCGGGACTCCAGGATCATGACCTGAGCCGAAGGCAGTCGCTTAACCAACTGAGCCACCCAGGCGCCCAGCAAAAGGGGTTCTAAGAGGGAATTTTTTAACAGTACAGCAAGAAGAAAGAAACACCACAAACAGCCTAACCTTAAACCTAAAGGAACTAGAAAAAGAACAACAGCAGCAGCAACAAACCCTAAACCAGCAGAAGGAAGGAAATAATAAAAATTACAATAGAAATTGATAAACCTCTAGCTGAGGGAGGGGTAGAAGAAGGGGGAGGAGGAGAAGGAGATAAAGTAGTAGTAGCAGTAGTAGTAATAATAGTAGTCATAACAGCAGATAAATTCCTAGAAACATATACCTACTGAACGGAATCAGGAAGAAACAGAAAATTTGAACAGACTGATTATAAGCAATAAGATTGAATCAATAATCAAAAAAACAAAAAAACAACGAACAAAAGTCCAGGGCCAGACGGTTTCACATTTACTTTATTTATTTATTTTTAAAGATTTTATTTATTTATTTATTTATTTGAGAGAAGGAAGTGGGGCACAAGCTAGGGGTAGGGGCCGAGGGAGAGTGAGAAGCAGACTCCCCACTGAGCTTTGACCCAAAGTTGGGATTGATCCCGGGGCCTCGAGAGCATGACCTGAGCTGAAGATAGAAACTTAAATGAGTGAGTCACCCAAGAACCTCTCTACCAAACATTTAAAGAGGAGTTAATACCCATTTTTCTCAAGCTACTTTAAAAAGTAAAACAGGGGGCACCTGGGTGGCTCAGTGGGTTAAGCCGCTGCCTTCAGCTCAGGTCATGATCCCAGGTCCTGGGTTCGAGCCCCACATCGGGCTTTCTGCTCAGCAGGGAGCCTGCTTCCTCCTCTCTCTCTGCCTGCCTCTCTGCCTACTTGTGATTTCTCTCTGTCAAATAAATAAATAAAAATCTTTAAAAAAAAAAGTATTAAAAAGTAAAACAGGAAGGAAAACCAATTTTATCAACATAGTGCTAGAAGTCCCAGCCGTGGCAACTGGACAACAAAAAGACATAAAATGCATCCAAACTAGTAAAGAAGGAGTAAAAATTTCACTATTTGCAGATGACATGATACTATATATAGAAAACCCTAAAGAATCCACCGAAAAACTACTATAAATGATAAATGAATTCAGTAAATCAAGTAGAGAAATACATTGCATTTCTATACATTAATAATGAAGCAACAGAAAGAGAAATTAAGAAACCAATCCCATGGGGCGCCTGGGTGGCTCAGTGGTTAAAGCCTCTGCCTTCGGCTCAGGTCATGATCCCAGGGTCCTGGGATCGAGTCCCGCATTCGGGCTCTCTGCTCAGCAGGGAGCCTGCCTCCTCCTCCTCTCTCTCTGCCTGCCTCTCTGCCTACTTGTGATCTGTCTGTCAAATAAAAAAAAAAAAAAAAAAAAAAGAAACCAATCCCATTTACAATTGACCCTGAAAAAAATTTTTTTTACCTAGGAATAAACTTAACTGAAGAGGTGAAAGACTTGTATCTGAAAACTAAAACATTAATGAAAGAAATTGAAGATGACACAAAGAAACGGAAAGACATTCTAAGACATTCTATGCTCATGTCTGAAAGAACAAATATTGTTAAAATGTCTGTACTACACAAAGCTATCTACAGATTTAATGCAATCCCTATCAAAATAACAACAACATTTTTCACAGAATTAGAATGAGCAATCCTAAAATTTGTGTAGAATCACAAAAGACCCTGAATAGCCAAAGCTATCTTGAAAAAAGAAAAAAAAAAAATTGGAGGTATCACTATTCTGGACTGCGAGTTATATTGTGAAGTGGTAGTAATTAAAACAATAATGGCACGGGAATGCAACCAGACACAATAGATACATAGATCAATGAAACAGAATAAAAATCCCAGAAATAAATCCACAGTTATATGGTTAATCTTCAACAAAGATTAGAAAAATGAACATGCTAAAGAATGAACCTGGACCACTTCTTTCACCATACAAAAAAATTTAAACTCAAAATGGATTAAAGACCTAAATTGGGACCTGAAACCATAAAATCCTAGAAGAGAACACAAGCAGTAATTTCTTTAACATCGACTGTAGTAACATTTTTCTAGATATATCTCCTAAGGCAAAGGAAACAAAAGCAAAAAGAAACTATTGAGACTACATTAAAATAAAAAGCTCTGCACAACAAAGGAAACAACTGTCAAAACTAAAAAGGCAACACACTGAATGAGAGAATGTATTTGCAAATGACATATCCGATAAAGGGTTAGTATCCAAAACATAAAGAACTGATACAACTCAATATCCTCAAAACAAAACCCAACTAAAAATACCGAAAGAACACAAAACAGACACTTCTCCAAAGAAGACATCCAGATAGCCAAGGAACACATGAAAAGATACTCAACATCACTCATCATCAGGTAAACGTTAAATCAAGACTTCAATGAGTTACTACCTCACACCTGTCAGAATGGCTAACGTCAGCAACACAAGAGACAGTGTTGGTGAAGATGTGGAGAAAAAGGAACCCTCGTGCGCTATTAGTGGAATATGAGCTGGTACAGACATGGTGGAAAACAGTAGGGAGTTTCCTCAAAAGGCAAAAATAGAACTACCATACAATACAGTAATAGCACTATTGGCTACTTACCCCCCAAATACAAAAAATACTAAGGGATACATAATCCTTAGGTTTGTCACAGCATTATTTACAGCCCAAGCGTCCATTACAGATGAATGGATAAAGAAGATGTGGTATACATACACAGTGGCATATTATTTAGTGATTAAAAAAAATTAAATCTTGCCATTTGCAACGCATAAGTCAGTCAGAGGAAGAGAAATACCACATGATTTCTCTCATATGTGGAATATAAGAAACAAAACAAATGAACAAAGGAAAAAGAGAGACAAATCAAACAGATTCTTAACTGTAGAGAACAGATGGTTACCAGAGGGTAGGTGGGTGGGAGAATGTGTGAAATAGGTGATGGTGATTAAAGAGTACACTTATCAAGTTGAACCCTGAGTTATGTGTAAAATTGCTGGACCACTATATTGTACACCTGAAACTAATTTAACCCGGTATGTTAAATATACGGGAATTAGAATAAAAAACTTAAAAAAAAAAAAAAAAAACACCTGAATTGTTACTACATTGGGTCTACCCAGATTCTCCAGGTTAACATCCCCATTTTAAGATCAGCCAAATAGCAATTTTAACCTTTCTACAATCTTAATTCCCCTTTGCCATATAACCTAACATATTTATAGTTTCCAGAAATATGGATTTCTTTGGAGGGCCATTTTCTCCTTACCACATTTGTGATGTTCAATATAGAGATAATATAAAGAGAGAGAGCTAAGCATATACACAGAGGAAATGCATACACATATTTCCGAGTTCTGTCCAGTAAGAGGGCATGAGCATGGTGACATCCCACACCTTCTAGGGTTGTATTCCCTAGAAAGCAGACTTTGAAATAGGACATTTAGAAGGGAGTGCTTTGAGAAATCACACTTGTGAAAGGAAGGGAAAAGCAAAACTGGACAAAGAAAGAAGTTAACCTAGTATGCAGACTCAACGAAGGCTTTAGCTAGCCTCACAGAAGCTCTGGAACTGAGATCATAATTCAGAATATTCCTGACTTGAAGCATACTGTGGGGGTATCTCTAATAGTTAAATGACTTTGGGCAAGATAGCTTTCTTCAGGTGGTCTCCGAAGGGGATTGAGAGTCAAGGGTTATTTGAGTGCAGCATTTCTACAGCAGCTGTATCACATCACCCAGCACAATAAGTGCATCTTGTATCCAGATCTTGGTTTCAAACTACTATCGCCAACTAAAAAGGAGGAGGAATCTTTGGAAAATTGGCTGACTCCAAAGCCGGGGTCCAAGAAGTACAAGAAGTGCCTAGAATGTCTTACTGTGCCAACAGTAAAGTAGGCCCAGAAAACCTTGGAAACATATTAAAAACAAAATCAAAAACAAAAACAGAGGAGAATCCATCTCAAGGAGGTCTTACTAGCCAAATCCAATATAAGTCAAATAAAATAACTGATTATTACACTTTGAATACAATAGGGATCAATAAGTTCATACTGATAGAACTTAAATAAACAAACTAGAAGACAAGAAAGCTTTTCTTTACAGTAAAATGCCAAGTAATAAACTTCAAATAAATGATGGAATTTCAAAAAACACTACTTAAAGCATCTGAGTAATAATGAAGTCAGGCAAATAAAAATAAATGAATGCTAAAACTGGATAAAATTCTGAAAATAAATGGGATATTTACACATCTTAAATATCTCTGCACAAATATTTATTTTAAAGAGGAAACGAATAATTCTGCAGAAGAGAAACTTGGCAAAAATCACATTAATCAATGGTTCAAATTGAAACTGTGTACCACCCAATAGAAAGCAATAAGAGCACATTAATTCTGTCATATCTGTCTCTTTCCCCCCAAACTAAAAGGGCTTAATTTAAATCTAAGTATTTGAAAAGATCAGACAAATCCAAATTGAGGGATGTTCCATGAAACAACTGACTTTGTTCTTCAAAACTACCAAGATTATAAAAGTCAAAGGAAGACTGAATGGTTCCACATTGAAGGAACACGTGGGTTGAATGGAACATGTGATCCTACACTGAATTCTTCTGCTACAAAACATGTCACTGGGGCAAGTGACACACATCTAATGTGTTTTGTATATTCAACAGTAGGAAGCAGACCGTATCGGTATTAACTTCTTAATGTTGATAGCCATACCTTGACCATATTTGAAGGAAGACATCTTGAAGTATTGGGCAGTAATTGGACACCACGTCTCGAACTTGCTTTCACTTGATTCAGGGTGGGGGTGGGAGGGATAGTTGGGAGAAAAGCTCTTTGTTGTGCAAGTTTCAAAAATACTTCAAAATAAAAAGTAAAAAAAGAAAAAAATGGACTTAAGTATTTCTAAGTAAATAAAAAATGGTCATTTCTGATGATTTTGAAGAGGTCGTTATGAATGTTAACATCTCTGTATAAATAATGGGGACACCAAGTTGCAAAGATTGGTAACTAGTTCTTGGAAGACATGGAATTGTCTAATACTTTAAGACTTCTCTGTCAGGCATTAGCAAGTCAAAAATAAGAAGAAAAAAAAAGGTAAAGGAATAAGAATAAACTAATATCTAATATTCTAACATCTTTAGTCTAATATTAAAAATGACATGTTTATTTTGTGATAGCTTTCCAGGTATGTTCAAGTACAATGATAAAGAAAAGGCACCGATGAAATGGGAAAGTATTTAGTAACAGTGTTTGATTCATGCATCACCTCACCCCCCCATACTATAGATGGAAGGGTAATTATAGCCCATTACCAAATTACTTGCAGTTATCCCTTGATCTTGTAGTTAATACAGTGAACCTTCATTTGCATAAATGTTATTAGCATATTTCACACCACATTCTGATCTTTTTTAGAATAAACTGTTGCCTAGTTAGAGCATATCAACTTGTTTTTGTTGTTGTTGCTGTTGTTTTTGCTTCCTTCTGGCCATTCCTGGGCAAATTTTGACTTTCAAATCTGGTAGACAATTCAGAAAGAGAAAGGTATTATAGCAATGTAGAGTATGAGCTGCTAAACTATGAGCTTTTTGAGTGTAGAAAGTGACTTTCATTTATTTCTCTATTGACAGAACACAGCATAGCACTTGGCAGGCATTTCTGGTGCATTATGTTTGTCATGTTCAGCTGGAAATCTCAGTGACATCTAATTGACATTGTATTGGTCCAATACTAACTCGTTATTTTTCCAAGTCCAAAGCCTTCTCTTCTTTGCGAGGATACTACCATCAACCTATATCTTCTAATGCAAACCCTGGAAGTCATCCTCCAAAGCATCTTTCGCTCTTACCAACCATTTACCATCATATCCTATTAATCCACACTCCTGGATATCTCTCAAATCCATTCAATCCTCCCCATCTCTCTACAAACCAACTTAGTCTATGCTATCATTTCACACATGAACTCAATTAGTAATATTCCAACCAGTTTCCCTATGTATTATTTTTCTTCCTTTCTTCATATGGTACCTTTTGTAACATAGATCTATTCTAGCCGATTCACAGATTCTCAGTATACTCCAGATAAGATATGAATTTTTAATCACATCCCTGTGTAATATGGCCCCAGCCTATTCCTTCAACTTATACTTCTTTCTCCCTTATTCTTATTTCCTTTGCCACACCTGAATATTTTGAGGTGTTCTTGTATGGTATTTGTACTTCCTCTAATGTCCTTATTCTTACTTTCTATATTTTAATTCACACATGTGAATCCTATTTATCCTTCAAATCTCAGATCATCAATTATTTATCTTTCTCCAGCTATCTTAGGTCAGTTCCCATAGTTTGTTCTCATTGCAAACTCATCTTGTTTTTTGTAGAACTTACAGCAACTCAAATTAATTATGTAAATATGTCTGTCTCATACTCTAGATTAAAATATACTGAAAGAAAGAAATATCACTCATGACTTATTCCTAGTGTCTAGAAGAGTTCTTGGCAAGTGGATTTCAATAACTATCTAATAAATCTATGAATAAACTAAACATTGCAGATATAGTCACCAGAAAACTAAAGTTCTGGTCCTGAATGTGTCTATAATTTTTTAATGACATTGGGAGATCACACCCTCCATTATTGTGGGATCAGCTATAAAAGGGTACTAGGGTATAATCATGGAATTTGAGATCTGGAAAGTCAGAGGATAATATGAAAGTCCCCCTCCCTAAATATACTAACATACCTGCTTCTATATCCATGTATGCTCTTTTATTTTCAGTTCTAATAGTCTAGCTGTGCTTTTCCCATCTTAGGTTAACCCTTTGTGGCTTACTCACCAAAGGACATAACTTCCTCATTGTCAAATTTTTCCTTTCTACTAGGGCCTTCCCATCAGTATACAGTCATGTTGTGATATGAGTTAAAACAAGGGGCGCCTAGGTGGCTCAGTCGGTTAAGCGGCTGCCTTTAGCTCAGGTCATGATCCCAGGGTCGTGGGATTGAGCCCCGTGTTGGGCTCCCTGCTCGGCAGGAAGCCTGCTTCCCCCTCTCCCACTCCCCCTGCTTGTGTTCCCTCTCTCACTGTGTCTCTCTGTCAAATGAAGAAATAAAATCTTTAAAAATATTTTTTTTAAAAAATGAGAACAAAATTTAAGAATAAAACCCTTCCTCATAAGAATTGTTCATAATTTCCCCGTCTTCTAGCTTCACTCTTCTAGCCACTCTGTTCAAACCTCATTCACCAAAATGAACTGTAACCACTTCCATCAAGTCTTCTAAGAAAATCAACATGACTACTAAATGACATAGTAATTTCTCAATCTTTGTCTTATTCTTTTACCTGGACAGAGTTGATCACTCTTTCCTTTTGATATATGTTCTCCCTTTGGATTCTGGAGCACTGCTTTCTCTTGTTTCCCACCTATCTCACTGGCCATTTCTTTTTTAGTTTCCTTTTTGCCCTGATCAGGAAATATTAGAGTTACCCATGGTTCAGTCCTTAAACTTTTTCTCTGCATTGTTTACCATATTCTGTACATATGTATATTTTTAAGCATTTTGTAGTTTTAAATGCTGAAGTTCCACATATATTTGTATATTGTATACATTCAAGTCTTATTAAGACAAGAGATGCATACAGGTGATAACCTTTGGGGCAAAGAAAACTCATCCACCAGTAAAGTATGGCTCAGTAAAAGCCCTGAACTCTGATCAATCAAATCAGCACTTCCTTCTCTCTTTGGAAAAGGAGATGACTATTACAAGGATAGGAACAACAAAAATGAGAATAGGAGCAATGAGGCACCCTCCATATGACAGTAATATCTCAGAACCAACAACCTTGGAACTTGTGTGCGTAATCATTCCCATCCTCTCATTTTTTATGAGACTATGCAATCTAACACTTTTTGTGTTGGTAATGGGTCTAAGTCATTAACTGGGAAGAAGGAAGAAAAGTTGTGATGGAGATGAGAAAGAAAGATGAGAAAAAGAAATAGAAGAAGGCTTGACCTTCAGTGGAACTAAGATGTTTTTCCTTCCTTGGTTCACAGATTGCAGAGGCTTTTGAAGGGCTTTCCCCATGTATAAATTTTTCTTGCTCATATGGTTCTTTTTCTGATGAAAATGTACTACCCTAGTTTTCTCATCCTCTGTAGTGCAACCTGATAGATTGGTTCAAGGTAATAAGTTGATAACTGTAGTCGTCAGATCTCAAAGTGAACAGTGATCAGGTCCTGGACTAGGACCTGAGCTTATGTTCCAACTGAAGATCAAAGTTAGGACTCATACTAGGTTAAGTTATCAGATCTCTCCAAGCTTTGGTTTCTCATTCCTAAAATGGGAATAATATTCCTAGCTATTTCTGTAAACACCAAATGAAATAATAACTCATGTTAAATTGCTTTGCAGTCTGCTATAGGCTTCTATAAGTTCTAAACCCTAGCTACAAATAAGACTCACATAGGGAGCTTTTAAAAATACACAATTTTGAGCCTCACCCCGGAAATTCTCTACAGATGGTATGTGGAAATCTATATTTTTAAAACAAACCTCCCAGGTTAGTGAGCTGTGTCTGGCCTGTCAAATTTGTTGTTTTTAAAGAGGATTTTAAAAAGTGCATTATAACGCTTGAGAGATGAGGTTATTTGAGGATAATAGCATGCAAGTTTGTTTCTTTTCCAGCTGATATCTTTATAAGGGATTCTTGAGTTCAGGAGAGCATGCTTCTTATCTCAAAAGAAGTGACACTCCAAGGCCTGCTGTCATTCCACGGGGTCATTCTGGAGGTCCTGATCTGGAGACTTGGGCTGAAAGCACCAGCTTGTCCTGACTGTAGAGCAGAGCCACAGGACTGATGTTGTCTTGTATAGTGTTCCCAGCTTTGAGAGAAGCTGTAAGACTTTTAATGGACTTAAAAGCTTGGCTCTGATAAAGTACCACTTAACACAAATTAACAGGACAGATGAATGATCTCAGAGAAACAGCCTCTTCACTGGGCTTTTGATAGACTCAGAAGTTGAGAAACATGAACAAGGAACGTCAAGGGGGATGAGGTCAGCTGAGATAAGACTCTAATCCAGTTGTTCCTGTTCTAACTTGTCTGATAAGAGTTCACAGTCATTCACTCAACAAACACTCACTGTGACTTGAATCTAATCAAGCCATGCTTTTCACCACTGAAGGCTTATTCCTTGTCCTCAAATTGCTTACAAGCCAGACGGGGTGATGAGGCATGTGCATACATACTCTTAACCAACCTTAAAAAGTGATAAGTATTCTAAAAGGGTGGTGCAAAGCAAAAGATCACATCCGTTTGGATGGATGGAAAGCAGGAAAGTTTAGTCAAAAAGTAGAAATCTGAGCTCTTCTTTGAAAGAATAGTACATTTTATAAAACTACCAAATCTGGCTCAAACAAAATGCAAGGACTTGTTAATGCAGAGCTATGGAAATATACTCCCCAGGGCAGGGAGAAGAGAAAAGCTACTGGTTTATGGGTAGGAGGTGATGGAGGTAGGCTGTGGTGGTTGGGGGGTGGAGGGATCTGAAGAAGACTCAGAAAGAGTTTTAAAGTAACAATGAAATAAGTTTAGTCAGGACTCAGGAATGGGAGTGAGATAAAAGCAGAAGAATTTTGTTTATTTTTGGTAGAGAGGGCATGTGGAGGAAAACTGGAGATGGAGAAAAGATAGGTATCACTATAATTTTTCACAGGCTAGAGGTTATGGTTTGAAGAACGACTTTTATATTGAAGTATACCTGTGTAAGAAATTTTAGTATGGCTTTGCTTATCTTCATGATGCAGAAATCTTTGTTTAAAAAAAAAAATGCATGATTTTAACAAATGTGCCCTTTGAGGAAAATCTCCTGCTATTTCCCTCACTATCATGGAGTTGGTAGACTAAATAAACAGGAACTTTTTTTTTTCTTTTTAAAAACAATCTTAAAATATCTTTGTCTAAATGGCCCAGGGTAGGTATCTGAGCCAATGAGAAGATGTGCCATGAACAATGGTGACCTGGTAACTGAACTAGGAGGAGTGTTTCTCCAGCATGGCTAGGAGACTAGGGAAAGTAAAGAGCACATTGATTGTGCTGCAGGTATTAGGAAAGCTATTTTCAGAGTTGCTTTGGTAGAAAGGGAAATGGGAAAGATACATGGAGTAAGGTGGAGCAAGGGAGGCAACCGCATGGCCTAAGCATTGTAGGCTGGGCCATTTCGGAAGGACTTCACAAATTATGAGCACTATCAGCTTCAGAGATTAAATGACAAAACTAAAAAGTCAAAAAGCTAGATAACCATATACCCTAAACCAGGACCAAGGGCTAGATCCTCTGTCTCCAACATTCTTTCTACTCTGGGTTATATGAGAGGAATAAGGTAGAGGAAAACAGGACCATTCTTAGGAGATTTAGAAGGTCAGGGCCAGCTTCATGGACATGTGACTCGTGCAGGTGCACAGGACCCCACACTCAAAAGCCTCTCATGCTATGTTTAATGCCCCATTGTTGCTCCGGTGACATTCTCAGTGATTCTGTAACTAAGTGCCTTGCATTTTTATTTTTCTTTGGATCCTGCAAATTATGCTGCTGGACCTGCCTGATCTACCATTTTGACTTTATGGGATGCAGCATGCTGAACCAATAGGAGATAGCTCCAGCACACTGTTGACCATAAATGCATGCACCTGGCCCCTACAGATTAGGAAAGTGGGGAGGCAGCAAGGCTGAGGCTTATTCCTAACTTAGAAAAGATCTGTCCATTTTATCATGGTCTTGAATGGGTATTCACGGCTGAACACTGCTTAGAAAAAGCTTTGAGCGGGAGCATCAAAAGATCTATCCTACTGAGATTCTGCTGAATAATTTTGTACAAAATAAATTAACCTTCTGATCCAGAGTTGGTTTTTGTTGTTTGAGGGTTGGTTTTTGTTGTTTTATAAAAGACATAATTAAGAAAAAAAAAAAAAAACAACAGTTGCCATGAAAATAAAAAGGCAACCATCTTGTAAGCTATAGCATATAACAAAATTATCATCAAATCATCCCATTATTAATATTTCTGTGGAATTGTGAAACTTGACAGTTAACATAATCATTAAGGGCATAGGACTCAGGGGCAAAGAAACACAAGTTCAAATACAGACTCTGTCATCTAATCACTGTGACCTTGGGTTAATACCCAAGCAGCCTGAGTCTCATTTAGTTGATTCACCGGTAAAATGGGAATACAAGTTACTACCCAGAAAGGTTATTTTTAAGAATTAAAATGAGATAGTTTATGTCAAGTGCTTGGTTTGGTCTTAACTCATAGTAAGAATCTATGAAATGATAGCCATATGACTAATAATAAATTGGTATTTGATCTTGATTCATCTCCTAAGTATTGGAATTCAAAACCCCTTCATCCAGGAGGCTTGTTCCTGGCCTCTGAAATATTCCTCAGACTTTCTACAAGGATTGGTAAGCATTTTGAGTAGAGTGAAGAGAGGAACAGAACATTTATTTCCACCAAGTGGGAGCATTCTCCTTTCAGATCCAGGATTTTGCCCAGCAAGACCTGCTATGCATATTCACAGCACCCAACAGCTTGTTCTGTCATGCCCAAAAGATGAATTATTATACAGGCCCCCAACATTCCACTTGCAAGCTGTCCATTCCTATACAAAAACCTGATTGGGACTGTGGCAGAAGGTGTGGGGGGATGTTTAGAATTGGGGGAGGCAGGGATGAAAACAGATGGTGGTTTGGCAGAGTGATTAAAACACTAGATATCTGTTTTAATGAACTGGCCACCCAGCAGATAAAATACTGCAATAGTGAATTCCCATCTTTGCAGCTAGTAACTGGTCTTATTTACAGGGTGTTTTTGCTGCTGGTAAAGCCATGCATTTTCCGCTGTCTCCCTGAATGTCATGGGATGCAGAATTATAAGGGCAGAGAAGAGATACTTAGATAAGCAGAAGAAATAGATGGACCAATTCCTTCTAAAGCTTGCACCAATGTGGAAGATCCACGGAACAGTCAGATTTTCTGTGTGACCTTTGGTGAGTCACTTAACCTCTCTGGGCTTCTTTTCCCATGTTAGAAAAATGCAGTTGATAATCTGGTCTCCTAGCTACCTCATAGGTAAGCAAAAATGAAAAATTAAAGTTCAGGTCATAATTCACTTTGGAAGAAAGGTACTATGTTAACCATTAAACCATGCTATAGTGACCAGCAGGAAACCAAAACAATCTGATATGCAACTGTTGACCTTCAGGCTTCGAAAGATTTTTATGCATTCGGGAGCTAATATTTCCACCTGCAAATTAGGAACTATTATGTGTAATAATGATTTAATGTCCTCCACTTAGCAGGAGGACAAGAAGAAACCCGCTGACATTTCCCTGCCTGCAAAAGCTAATTTGGAGTTGTATATTAATTAACTGTATTGATGCAGAACAAACCAATTGGAATTAAGAATCCCAGGTTAATGCTAGTTTTTCTGATTTGGTAGCTGAGGTAATTCTCCCTGGATTTGTATGTTTCTAATTTTTTCTCTTTCTTTTCTAGGTGCAATAACCTTAGAATGATAAAATTGCTAATAAGCACAATTTCTCTTATCTCCTGCATTTCCTTTACGATTCTCAGCTTCTTTATCTGTAAAATGGGAATTGCTGAGCACATTACAGGATTATTGAGGATCAAGTGTAACAGGCATGAAAATACTTGGTGAATTATAAAGCACTAAAGCAAGACTAGTTATCTGGTCATTTTATTTTTATAATTACTATCAGATTTTGGGGTGAATTTTAAATGGGATTGAGTGAAAGCCAAGGATTAAATAACTATGTTGATATTTGAAGGTACTTTTAAATTATGACTTTATAAAGACAGAACCCCACAAATATTATGTGATAAGTGAATAAATCAATCTCCTAAATGATCATATTGTGGCACGCTAGTGAGACTTGATCTGTTGTGAAGAGTATTTGTGTCTTAAATATAATAATTAAACTATAAAAGTTTACAATAGCTTACTTTTTATGATCATGTACATTTATGTTTATGCGTTACCACTGTCACTTACTTGAATTCTGATATGCTTTTCTCAGTGAGGAAGAGGTGGATTTATAGTTAATTGGGTGGCAATTTCACACAACGTTGAGTAAGATCTCAAGAATCTGTTTCATGTTAACATTCAGAACTCATGATCTAGTCAGTTAAGTGAGTTATATAACTTTGAAGATTATTAGTTTCAATTATAACACTATAAAAAATCTAATGGGTCTATTAGGCTGATAGGCAGGTTTTGTCTGAGAATAGTTTTCATGTCCCCTTCTGCATAACAATAGTTTCAGGAGAGAAGTAACTTCTAGCTTACAAATAATAACAGCCCTAAGTCACAATTCCTATTTAAGATGATTTCATGGTATTTAGACAGATTTAGTATTTAGTATTTACACAGATCAACTTCACAAAATTTGGTTAAACAAAACACCAAACTTAGGTCAAATGATGGGAACCGCACTTTTGTGCCATTGATTTGTAGCTGTGTGACCTGAAGTTACTGATCTGAGGTCACTGAGCCTTACTACTCTTAATTATAAAATGTAGATTATGGATTTGGGTTCAAATTAAATATGAGAGTATGGGACACTGCAAAATGTTATGGAGTATTACTATCTTACCAATAGCATCAGTGTTTTTCAGAGACATTTTCCATGAATTGGGCTTAACTAAGGGAAGCAAAGTTAGAGGGTTTTGTGAGAGAAGAGGTTTTGATAGTTATTAGATGGGGAGGTAATTTAGAGCGAGGATATGTCATTCAGTGCTGCTCTGTGCAGGTGGAATTCAAAGTGTGTTTGTAGACATTTCTCATTTTAGGTGGTCATAGTCTTTTCTCAAAGTACAAGTGCTCTCATAGGTTCTATTAAGCAATAAGTCTTCATCCAGCCATTCCCGGAAAGGTTTGAAGGTGGATAAGAGAAGTTCAAGTATCCTGACCTATTGCTGTTATGATGTTCTCTTGTTCCTTTCTAAGCTCCAAGTAGAGGGGATTTGGTTTAAATAGTATCTACTTGGTTGTAATAAATCATCTGCCTTGATCATAAGCACTTTTTTCCCCCCAGATATTTCCTCAACCAGATAATCACTCCCTTCCCTGTGACATATTTCTAATATATACTTATTATAATATAATTGCCTATTAACATAACTGTCCTCTCTATTAGACTATAAGCTCCTTGAGGCACGAGCCATAATTTAATTTTCTTCAATGCCTACAATATATAACATATGTATTATAATAGACACCCAAATCTTATTTGATGAATGCAAATTTATGGGGTTCATTTGTTAGCTGTCACTCAAAGATCACTGGCATTTTGTGGCAGACACAAATAAGAGACCTAAATGAAATAATTCAAACATTGAATATTGGCTGCAATGTCTCCTGATATCCTTAAATTGAAAATAAAATTAGCTTGCTCTAGCTACAGATTTAAAAGCTAAAATTATTTCCCACTTTTCCAGGAAGAGAAACATAATCTTATATACTGTGCGTTCAAAACAATGTTCACTAAATATGTCAGTGAAAACCATGAGATAAGAATAATAGGTATATAAGAATTTACCAGCATTTGTTATCAAGTCAGATGTAATGGGGAAAATATTTTTAAAAGGACCCCCAGGTCAAATTCATTTGTGAAATGCTAAATAGAGTGTTTCAACTTCTTAGAGAATCCAGATGCACATTAAAGACCCGGTGACTGCATTTCCTGCATTTCCTAAGCATTTTTTACTGCTACATCAGTTTTTTTCAAGTAATAGACCAAGGAGTTTCACAAACCATGCTTAATAATGAGAAAAATAATCAAGGCAACCATAAGTAATGTGCCCATTGATATTCATGCTAGTGAGGTACATGGGTAACACACACATGTGTGCATACATGTGTGTGCTATGTTATAGAAGGTGAAATTTCTAGATTAAATGAATTTGGGGATTCATTCTTTCCTTGCATAAGTCACAAGACTGATGAACAGAAACATTTCAATAGGTCTAGGGTGATGTTTCTGAAAGTTGGAAAACACGTTTTGAACCTAGAGCACACGGTCAACCCTTCCTGTGGAGACACAAGGTAAATAAAGTTCTCCACAGTGCCAGCTCTAGCACCTTCATTCTATTGTTAGGGGCCTATCACAGCATTTCGTCAGTCACAGCAACTCAAGAAATATTTGTGGAATTAATGAAGATATACATTAGGGCCATTGTATTCTGTGGTCACAAAGTTGCCCACTTATCGCCAAACAAAAGCTTAATTGTCTTCTAAGACCCAGGTCCAAAATCACATTCCCTAAGTACAGTAGAGAAAACCAACAAATATCTTTAGCGTGATGAAAAGAATAGTAGAAATGTGTATGGATACTGTTTATTGAGGCACTAATATGTGTCAGACTTTCTAATACAGTCACTTTAATTCGTACGACATCCTTAAAACAGGTTCTGTTCTCCAGTTTCCCTTTTCGGAAAACACGCGTCCCACAAAGGTAAATGATATGTCCACCTTTACATAGCTAATAACTGATAGATCCAGGATTGGGAAATGGTTTTTCTGCTTCCAGACTGTACTTTTCCAACTATGCCACCCTGCTTCCCACAGGTTGAAAAGCAATGTAATACACTATTTTATCTTATTTTTTATTATCTTTTAAAAGAGTTTATTTATTTATTTGACAGAGATTCCAAGTAGGCACAGAGAGAAGGAAGAAGCAGGCTCCCTGCTGAGCAGAGAGCCTGATGTGGGGCTCAATCCCAGGACCCCGGGATCATGACCTGAGCCAAAGGCAAAGGCTTTAACCCACTGAGCCACCCAGGCACCCTAAGTAATACACTATTTTAAATAGGCATCATTTGCATTATTGAGTAGCTTTGTGGCTCTCCAAATTGATTTGTCTTCCAGACTGCATGGAAAATAGTATCTAATCCATATTAATTATAAATACATAGCCCTGTGTTTTTAAATACTGGCTAGTTGATGAGTAGTGCTGAGCTGATTTTTTAGTAAGTGATAAAGGTTAGAACCTTTGACAGGCAATCATCTTTTAGCAAAATGTCCAATATTAATACTGTGGTATTTAAAATCTTGAAGGGGGGGCGCCTGGGTGGCTCAGTGGGTTAAGCCGCTGCCTTCGGCTCAGGTCGTGATCCCAGGGTCCTGGGATCGAGCCCCGCATCGGGCTCTCTGCTCAGCGGGGAGCCTGCTTCCTCCTCTCTCTCTGCCTGCCTCTCTGCCTGCTTGTGATCACTCTGTCAAATAAATAAAAATAAAATCTTTAAAAAAAAAATAAAATCTTGAAGGGACCATAAAAATACTTGGCCCCGTGTTACTTAGAGGCTGTTTGAGGTTTGGGCAAGAATGACCCCTGTTGTGTAGGTCTGAAAAGGGACTAATATTTAGAGTCCTTGCCATTCCTCCTCTCTCAAGGGGAGGAATTACAGCATTACAGTCGGTCATTACAGCAACCAGAAATGCTCATGTGAAAGTGAGTCTACCGTGCATTTGAGATGTCCCCGGCTTACTAACTCCATCCTGTGTGTATCCCGTGGTGTCAGAGATTATTGGTGATTTGCAATATTATTGGCGTCTGTGCAAGACCACACTGTAGGGAGCCGAGCCAGGACGATTCCATGTAATAACGACATCTACTGTTTCCTGAAGAATTGTGTGCCAGGCCCTATACAAAGAGGCTTACATTACCACCTTCTTTGTTCCTCATAACCGCAAAATGAGCACGAAAGCACCGCACAGTGATTTAAAGCACGAGCTCTGAATTTAGATGGCCCAGTACGGTCTCTGCCACTTACTAGCTATGTAAACTTGGGTTAGTTGCTTTCCCTGTGCATCATTTTTTCTGTAATAGAAAGATAACATCCTAGGGTTCCTGGGATTACACTTGTCAATCTTGAAAAGTGCTCCAACTAAAATCTAGCACAGGGTCAGTGCACAGTACTTCTGGCTTCAGACAACCATGTTTTCCCAGAACAGGATTGGGAAGACACAGAACAGAGAAGCAGCAGAAGAAAGAGCTCATATCTTGAGCTTACATTCTGGTTGGAAAAACAGTTAAGAAAATAGTTTCTTACTAAAACTATAAGTGCTCACCTGATGAGACAGTTGATTTTGAGTCAGCTGTGTTGAGATGACAGCTATCAATAGGGGCTAGAGAGGTCAGCTCTTTAAAAAAAAAAAAAAAAAAAAAAAGGAGTGGGGCGCCTCGGTGGCTCAGTGAGTTAAAGCCTCTGCTTTCAGCTCAGGTCATGATCCCAGGTCCTGGGATCGATCCCCACATTGGGCTCTCTACTTGGCAGGGAGCCTGCTTCCCTTCCTCTCTCTCTCTGCCTGCCTCTCTGCCTACTTGGGATCTCTGTCAAATTAATTAATTAATTAATTAATTAATTAATTAATTAATTTTTTAAAAAAGGAGCTGGAATCTTACCTGCTTTGAAAATATAGGTGAGAAGGATGCTAATGAAAAAAGGAAAGTGGGTAGTGGATACATAGAAAGAGCAAAGGAATTTAAAATCAATGTACTGTGTGTGTGAAATGGAGCGGCAGGTGGAAGACAGGTAATATTCATAGGAAAGAGCAAAACGTAACTGGACAATGGAACATGAGCAAATATCAGAATGTACAACAGATATGGGGCTGACTTGGGGGAATTTCATTTGCTTCCTTGGAGAAAAGAGTTTACCCATTCATGGCCCTTTAACCACAATCCCAAGAATAGTTAAGAGTGAAACTAATCCCAAGATACTGAAGAGACGCTAATTGTTTGAGTCATTGTAGCTGATAATTTGGGGGTATGCTCAAAGGATTGGATTCCTTAAGAAAAAGAAAAGAACAATGTTTGTAGAGATTAAAGCAATAGGGAGGGGAAAATCTGGGTGAATTATACTGGAGACAAGACAGTGTGGAGTAAAGAAGGTAGGGAGGGAAGGTAGGGAAAAGAAGGGGAGCATATAGATATACATGTAGGAGATGTACAAAAGGGGTGGGGGGGAGGGGTTGATGGAGCCTGGCATTGAGCATATATTTCTTTGTGCACAGCACAGTAGCAATTGTCCCTAGAAACAGGGAATGTATAGAATGATGTAGATGTGGGTCTCCATTCTTAAGAAGCTTACATTCTTATAAAGTCTAAATAAAGATGTAAATAAATCACTTGAAGTGACAACTGTACTGGTAGCTTACTGGAGGGAAAAACTGCACCCAGCTGGTCAGAATACACTCTAGGTCATCTGCCCATTGAAGAGAAAGAAACAGCACTGTTTAAGAATATATTAAATATGCATTCATATCCCAGTTCATTCGGAGCTCCTACAGCAGATACATAGCAGTGTGTCCCTTCTCCATAACCCAGTGATTTAGTGTTGAGTTTTTGATACTCTGTTGTTTTGATCTCAGGTTACACATTAGCATCACTTAGAGAGCCTTTAAAAACAACAATATGGAGCCTTATTCCAGATCAATTAAATGAGGATTGTAGTAAACTGGGCTCAGGCATGGGTACTTTTATAAAAAGCTTCCTAAGTGATTCTAAGGAGCCGCAGGTTTGTGAACACTGTGTTGTAGTTTGCTTGCTAAGGTGGCACAGAAGTCAAGCTACATGATGTTTAAAGTCACAACTAGTTCCTAAATTTTATCGCTCTGTTCATTTTTTTTTTTTGCAGATTCCTCTATCCTTTTACAGGTGAAGATGCTGAGATTTAGGTAGGGACTGTGACCTCCCTAAAGGCAAGCATGCCACATGACTACAGGGTGACAGAGTCTGAATGGGGACTTGCCTCCTGCTAACTCTGCGTTCCTCCTCCATCACTTAGCCAGTCATCTCCCCGGATGGATTCTGAGATTGTTACTGAGGGGAAGGGTTTGGGTAAAGGCTTAGTTTGTGAAAGCAAAATGCATGTTTTCAGCTCTTTAGAGCTGAAATTTTGCATCAGTGGTAGCAGTTTTAGGGTTATCAAAGGGACAACCCAAACAGCACGGTGTTTCTCCCATTCAGCCCTTCTCCCAGGTTTTGCCCTATTTGAAGAGGCAATCAGGCACCCTTCAACGCAGCTGGGACTAAGCAAGCAGAGAAACGTCTTGCTGATTCTCTGGTTGAACAGTGGAGGGAGACAAACCTCAGAGATTGCCCTGATGGGCTTTTTGACCACTGAGGTCTAGTTTTCATTTTCTCTGAAATATTGTTTTTATGAAAAATATCTATAAATGACCCTCACCTCAGTGTTACAAAAAAGATTAGATTAAAAGTGCCTCAGGGAGACGTGGGTGAGCGATCCCAGAGTAACTAAGTTTGGGAAGGGAGGAGGAAAAAGGAGACTGGAGACCCAGCAGGGAACGGGCACAAAGGCTATTGGGGTGTCCACCAGTCACCAAAAGTGAGCCCATGAAGGTATGTGTGCCTCCATGTAAAAGGGGTGAGAAGGCTCTAATATGGGAGGTGAACTGGTATTGGTAAATACGGGGTAACATCTGACTTCAAGTTTTTGGTCTAAGAGTAGAGTGTTTCATGGGACTGAAGTCATTCTGATTTTTCTTTACCCTCTGCTAGCTTTCCTCAAGGGAATTTCTTATCAAGTGTGCACTAAATACAGAGTCGTGTGTTTCAAGAGGGCTGGGTGTGCCCACTTGCCCATCAGCCCAGGAGCCCTCTCTTTTTAAAACTGCCTCAATATTTATATGCCTCATCATTACAGGAAAGCAAATTATATATTTGCCTCTATGATAACAGAGCTTCTTCACAGTCCACATGGTGTGGAGTTCTCCTATGGTGCTTTTTGTTCTTGCTACTTGTCTGATGCTGATCTCTGCTCAGGGTGCCTTTCATGGTCTGTGATCCTGCAGTGTTTTAATCTAAAGAAATCACCTTAATATGGAGGGCACGTATTGCATGGAGCACTGGGTGTGGTGCATAAACAATGAATTTTGGAACACTGAAAAGAAAATAAAATGAAATGAAAAAAAAAAAGAAATCACCTTTATTCTAGGCAAACATGGTTCCCAGATATATTGCCAGTCTTTCTGCCAATTTGTGTTAATTTTCACAGCCTCTAAACAACTGTCAAAATAACTGCTGACCCAGCAGCTGCTGTAATGCTCCCAGGTAGTTCAGGCACTTCTACATGTTACTGATGCCATCTGAGCTATAAACAGTCTGTAATAATGGATACACTACATTTCTTTCATGCATTCATTCAACAAACATTGATTGCCAGATGCATCTGAATATTTAAACTTACTTTCCCATTAGAAAAATACTGCCTCGACTTATAAGATATGAAATGGTCACTGATGGAGAATCCTTCTCTGAACAATTAGTGGGAGGCTCTGCATGAGACCAGGATTATGTAGTTTTTGCTTGTTTATTGACTGGTTTCTGTTTTGTTTTGCTTTACCTAGGAGAGGATGGTGACAGAAAGTCAACACAGTTACATTTATAAGAAAAAATCATTTTGAGTTCATGAAAGCAGCATTCTCCCAATCTCCCCACATACAACACCTTAGAGAGGTCTGAACAGCCCCTAGAAGGATGTGTGTGGATTCCTATTATCTGAGAAAGGGGCTGAAACAGGACTGTTAGGATTTCAAGGGTTGGAAAGTTGATACATCACAAGTCCTGCTGTGTGGACCCCCCGGGGAAAAATGGGGAAGTATTTCTTAGTCTGCAAGGGATGAAGACAGAAACCAATTAGGACATCATTATTGAGAAGACCAGGCTTCCAAGGCATGAGTGCATATGCGAGTGAAAGAAGCAAATACAAGATGTGCAGATCTAAGAACCCTAGTGAGGGGTCCCCATAGTTGGTTGTAGCACTGAAGGATTAAGTAGAACTAGCCGTCCTTGAAAGTCTGAGAATCTGCTCAGGGAACTGGATCAGCAGTTGACGGACATCATTTGTGGGGCTGAGTCTCTTTATTCTTACAAGACTGTATGTGGTAGTGACTGGAACTGGCAGTGGTTGACTTTCTGCTCAGGAAGTTAGACTTTTCTTTTGAGCTGTGTGGGCCTCTACATTTCCTCCACAATCCAGGTGAAGTCAGAAAGCTCTGAACAGAAAATATGGAACTTGCTGCCAATTTTCAATAGGGGTCTCAGTCTATTTATTTGAAAATTAAAAGTGATTTCCACACATTGGAATCCTGAGTCTATAGAAAAGTTCTTACTGGATATAGGCAAACATTCAGGCAATTTAGGTAAATTTAAATTTGTATTAATGAGGGTCTCAATGTTCTTGTCCTTAGAATCATGTTCCTCAGATATTGCCAATCTTGTCACCATTTTATCTGCAAGTCCTCCTCTTACTTCACTTCCTACTCTTGTTTGTTGTTGCTGATGACATTCTCCTTGATGAAATATTTTCACTCTTTGATTCCTAGGACATTAAACTTTCTTGATTGCTAGTTTCCCTTTCTTGCCTCTCCTTATTTTGCATTATGATTCTTTTGCTTCTATCCAATTTTGAAGTCATCTATGATCATCTGACTTGGTTTGGCCAACACAATCTGAATGGATGTGACTCGTAGATCTTGTAGCAAGCAGCTTTTAACACCCTGCCATAGCAGTGGGCAAAATCCAGGCATCAGTGTCCATCATACTAAGCCTTGGATTGAGGGGGGCATGGAATTGAGCCCTCAGGTGACCTGAGGTGGACATGGAAAATGAATGAAAATAAGTTTCTGGCTTAATTCACTGTGAGTTTTATATTGTTGATTCCTGAAGCACAATTTACCTTATCCTGACTGATGTAGCAGAGGGTATCTAGAAACCAGACACTCCTGCAGTGAAACTCTGAAATATGGGGCACTGGCCTGACCTAGTAATTGTCTGATAGGTGGCAAAAAAAACAATCAGCTTTGCAAAGGCAAAACATTTGGCTTAAAAAAAAAAAAAAAAATCTGTGGTAACTTGGGGGAAAAAAATCATGTATCTTATGAACTCGTGAGTTTAAGAGAACTAGCCGTGAGAAAGAATTTAGTACTTCTGAATCCATCTGGAGATGTATTAATAAAGAGATGGTTTCAGAAAAGTATTGCCCAGCTTGTAGGTGAAAATAGAAGGGAATAGAGAGAATTCATTAATTCAGGGATTTTTAGAACTGGAAAAGGAAATTACCTCTCAATACCAAATGGCAAAGAATAAAATTGAGAAGGCTTTTGAGTACTAAAGGCTGATTAAAACTCAGACTTGCAGCAAGGATAAAAACTAAAGATATGACCTTTGTACCCATTGATATAACCTCTGAAAGGATGAAATGTTTGAAAGGTTTAGAACCTAGTAAAGATGTTATACAGAGTAAATTCATTCAACTACATGAACACAATGGCTCAGGGAAGAGTATGACTCTAAGAGGCCCAGAGCACACATGATTAAGCTGAGAGAGAGACAGAGGGGCTGGGAGAGGAGAAAGAGGACAATATGGAAGTGAGACAATAAAGAAGAAGATTGTATTTAATATGTCTAGAAGAAAAATGTGTATGTTGCTACTGGTACATAGAACTGGTGGTGGGTATTATGGAGGGCAGTATTTCATGGAGCACTGGGTGTGGTACATAAACAATGATTTTGGAACACTGAAAAATTTTTACATAAAATTTATTTTAAAAAAAGGAACTGGCAGAATCAAATAAATTAAAAACAAACAATCAAACCAGTTTTTAGTTTTTGAAAGGGCTGTGATATCACAATGAGTCACAGGCCTAGAAAACAATCTCAAGATTATGTTACTTAATAAACCAGTTGAGGAAGCTTAAAATGTTAAGCTTAAAGAAGACTAGGTACAATATGATATATATTTCAGATACATCAAGAACTAAAATTTAAAGGAAATACTGTGTGTTGAAATGGAGTCTAGAGTCTATTTTCCATAGAACAGGGAGTACCTATAAGCACTAGCATATTTAAACTCATTGTAGGAAGGCCATTCCTAATGAGTGCTCTCCAGCAACTGAGTAAGTTGCCCTAGAAGAATGAAGCCATCTACCTTTGGCTTGGCCAAAGCAATGATGACTGCATAGCTTTGGGAGATGGAGAGGGGTAGTGTACAGTATAATTCACTAGATGAAACTTTAGCAGTTATTTGTACCTTCCACAGATTAATACTTACCAGCCAGGCACAGAGCTAAATGATTTCACATACATAATTATCATAGCTCACAGCAAATTTATGAGATTCCTATCTACTTTATATAACTAGCAATATTCAGAGCTAGGGTTTGAAGCTGGCTTTATTTGAAATCTTCCAGCTTATGGCATCCATGAGTCCCTTATTCATAGCTTCTGCATGTTGACGTTCTCCAATTGTTTGTTTTAATGAAATGGCATAAAGGATTCTTATTCCTCATTAGACAAGGCTTCTCAGCAAAAATGTGGATGGATCTAGTAGAAGGAATTTTGGAATCCAAATCAGAAATCTTAACATTCTTGGGCCTACAATGTTTTACTGGCTGGCCACAGGCTGAAATGTGAACCTGTTCTCTGTTTCTTAATTTGTAGGAGAGAGTCTACCATCTATCTCTGCCTTTCTCACAAGTTTCCAGTGAGGAAAGGATCACATTTCGTGAACAGACTCTTGAAAAAGAGAATGTGATCTGCTGGCAGAGGTTTCAATTAAAATTTTCATAGATCACAATGGAAATATTTTAAAAGAAGTACTTATGGTCTAAATTCTGTGTCTGCCATATTTTAACAGACCACTTGTCTCGTTTCTTTTTGGCAAAGCGAGGCACAACCTGCAAGTCTTCTCAGCTAAGGAAAAGGACCCTTCTTTTGTTTCTTAGTGTAATACCTTCTTTACATTCTTCCTTCAGCAATATCTGCCAAGATTTTCCCCTCTTCCAAGTTCTCAACTATGTTCTTAACCAACATAGGAGAAACTGGCCCTAAAATATTCGATTACCATTTTATTAAGCAGTTAGGTACCGGGCACGTTGATAGATTTGAGCAAATCAGTCCCTTGAGTTAATCCTCACAGTAAGTATATAAATTGGGTATTATTTTACAAAAGAAGAAACCAGAGAGATTAATAACTCCTCCAGAGTCCCACCACTAGTAAGGATCAATCAGACCCCAAAGCCTGAGTTATTTCCACTACAGGTGGACCACTTTCTCTTCTTCAACCAACCCACATCTATAGCTTCATTTTCTATGATCACTTTCAGAGGTCATATAATTATAAGGCACATTCTTCCCTGCACCGTTACTCTAGTTAGGAAAATCTCTATTGATTCCCATGGCCCATTAGCAGGTTTTAAGAATAGCACTAATGGGGGGCGCCTGGGTGGCTCAGTGGGTTAAGGCACTGCCTTCGGCTCGGGTCATGATCTCGGGGTCCTGGGATCGAGCCCCACATCGGGCTCTCTGCTCAGCGGGGAGCCTGCTTTCCCCTCTCTCTCTGCCTGCCTCTCTGCCTACTTGTGATCTCTCTGTCACATAAAAAAAAAAAAATTAAAAATTAAAAAAAAAAAAAAAAAAGAATAGCACTAATGGGTCACCATGAAATTCAAACTTAGGCTGGAATGGAAGGTTTTCCAATTGTCCAACTCTAGTATAATTCCACACAACTACTCTTCCTAATTCATTCTCTGCTTTAGCTGAATGGAACTGCAAGTTCTCTCCCAACTAGAATGCAAATGCCATGAGAGCTCAGAGACTTTTGCCTGTCTTATTCATTACTGAATCCCCTAGCAACTGTCTCAGAGTAGACATTCAACCACTGCGGGAGAAGTGAGTAAATAAATATGCTGTTCTATCCTACCTCTGGACATCATCTGGAATGCCTTACATTCATCTGTACCTAAATGACTCCTACTTAATATTCAAGGTCCAGTTAAAAAGCCATTCAATTCTTAAATTATCAGCCTGAAGTGATCAATACTGTGTTAGTGTCTTAGTCCATTTGGGCTACAATAACAAAAATTCCAAAGCCTAAATGGTTTAAATATTTCTTTGTCATAGTTCGTCAGGATCACAACTGCTGTATTCTCACTGTGTTGTCACATGACAAAAGGTTAGAGAGCTCTCTGGGGTCTCTTTTATAAGGGCACTAATCCCATTCATGAGGGTTTTACCCTCATGACCTAATCATTTCCCAAATTCCCCACCTTCTAATACCATCATACTGGGAGTTAGGTCTTCAACATAAGTTTTGCGGGATGCAAACATTTAATCCAAAATGTCTAGCAAACATATAAAATTTCTGATATTAGATTGGCTTCTATGGGTTTAGAGGTAGGAAGTTGCAACACATATGCAACATATCTCTCACCAGTGAATTCCCCTCTTTAACTTTGTATATTGAAAACTTGGAGGCAGCAAGGAGACACTGTCCCAAGATCACATAGACTGCAGACAGTTACTGGCAGGAACAGAAAGAAATTCAGAATTCTACCCTCAATCCAAGTTCAGTACTCTTTCCCATTTATCTAAAGAGTAATGAATTATAAAGCTTCAACACTTTTGAGTGCTAAAGGCTAATCATTATGTTTAAATGCATATGAAGATACAACCATATGGTATATTTCCATAGGTCACCATGTAAGAAAGTGTAAGTGGGAAGGAGCTTAGATAGTTCATTGGAAAGACAATCTGTCTGTATATGTGATGAGGATGGTAAGAATGCAGCCAACTGTAAGTTCCCCCCTTCCCCCACCGCCTTTATTTCCTCCACTGCCTGAAAATCCATGACAGACATGGTAGCTGATAAGGCTAAGGAGCAGTGGGAGTCTGATCCAGCATGTTTGAATGAAAGGATAAAACAAATGAAACTTTTTGAAGCCAGAATAGCCGTAATCCCGCTTGTGTATGCTTTAGTGAATTTGGCCTCCCAGACATAAGTTTGTAAAGAACAAAGTAGCAGACCATGGATGACAATGGGAAAACCAGCTTATAGGCAAAATCTCAGAAGAAAGGTGGGGAAAAGGAAGAGCAGGGATTCAGTGTGAAGATGGTTTGGGTTATCTGTAGTTCATGGTTTCCGTTTCCTTATACACACAAAATTCTATTGTTCTGACAATATATTGTTAGAAGAATGATCCTATATTTCATATGAAAATGAGAGGTTACAAAGTACAACTTTTAAAAAAGATGACAGTATCTTACCTGTGAAAATGTGCAGGCTACAGAGTGCTATTTTTAAGTTACAACCATTATCTCATTTGATTCTCACCAATATCATGAGGAAGGTGTTACCCATTTTTGGGGAGGGTCAGTGGGTGAAGTTTTAAACTTATCCTGATGCTATAATGAAGGAAACTGAGGAAGCAATGTGGCCACCATAGTTGGGCAAGCATAGCCATACAATTTCAAGTCTTACAACTTGCTATGACATGAGACCAGCACAGTGGTTCCCAGATCTGACCTTGTAACACACAAGGGTTAACTGGTTCCAAAAATGTAAACTTGACCATTGCCTTGTTGCCTTCTATCCCTTACTTCCTGACTCCCCTCCTGCTTTTCTCTTCCATCACATTCTCTTGCACAGGAGCATTCTGGCTTCCTTTCCATCTATGTTATTCTCTCTTCTCAGTCTTTCTGTCTCCACTGGGAGAAATGAATTAATTTAATTAATTATGTAGAGAGGGCGGAGGGGCTGAGAGAGGGGGAGAGCAAGAATCTTAAGCAGGCTCCACGCCCCAGTGCAGAGCTCAGTGTCAAGCTTGATCTAACGACCCTGATATCAAGACCCGGGCTGAGATCAAGAGTCCAACACTTAACCAACTGAGCCATCCAGGTGTGCCTTCCACTGGGAGAAATTAGAGTACAAGATTTTTTAAAACCCAACTTTACAGGCTATGATTTGGAAATTTTAAAAGGTTAATGATGTTTCTTCTAGCAGTCCAGAAAAAAAAAAAAGAAAAATCCAGATCTCTAGATGTATTTACATCCTATAATATGTGACCATCGTGATGTTTTATTTTCATGTCATGATTAATCAAGAAAAATTGGTATGATAAATACCAAAGCTACTTGTACAAACTCTATTCAGAGGTTGGAGTGATTGTGAGAGGATGACATAATGAGTCCCAAAGAAATAAAGTGAAAAAGACTCTGAGAAAGCAATGAGGCCTGAAATGTAAATGGACATTCACCAAAAAACATTTCTCCTATCGAGTCCTTTAGGTTATTGCTAATAAAGCATGTACTGTGTTTCTGCAACTGTAGGTTCCTATTGATATTTTGATTGGTCAGAATGGCGTCAAGAGCTGAATTTAGTGCATAGTCCTGAAGTTCCTTATAAAGTAAGCAGAAGATCAAAGAACTCTGGCCTGCCCATAGAACTAAAAGGACAACAGAGAGATAAAAACAAATGCACTATAGGGTATCACTTATACTAGAGATCTAAAGAAAAGTCCATTCATAGTAACAGGGTCAAGAAGTGGTAGCCAAGACCTGGGAGGTGGGAGAAAGAGCTGGTGGTAAAAAGGTATAAGCTTTCCGCTATAAGATGAATAAGGTGTGAAGTTCTAATGTGTAACATGGTGACTATAGTTAACAATATCATACTGTACCACTGAAATTTGCTAAGAGAGTAGAACCTAAATATTCTCAACATTTTTTTATTAAATGTGCCAGTGATTTCTGTTCCTTTTTGCTTTACCTGGGAAACTGGGCCACCTTTGGATGCAACTATTCAGAGCTTTAAAATCCAGTCATGCATTTGTAAGGTCACAGACTTTAAACCGCTAAGAGATAAAGTTTGTAATTCTTGGCCCAAGAACAAGGAAATGTACTCTCCACTTGTTAACTGTGAAGCAGACAACTTGGAGCCCTCTTCTTTAATCCCTGGAGAGAGAGAGAGAGAGAGAGAGAGAATGTGTGTGTGTGGAGAGAGAGAGAGTGTGTGTGTGTGTGTGTGTGTGGTGTTGCTGTTATGGCTCCTGTCTGGAGAAAAGGAAAGGCAGCAGCTGGAGGACACTTTTCCCCAGTTATGAGACCATCTTAAGCTCAAATGCCATTTGCAAATCGAACTCACATATACCAAACTTGTGAGCGAAAAGATGTGTCTACAACATTTGGGAATTTCACACAAATTCACAGGATATGAACAAAGTAGCACAGATAAGAATCTAATGCTTCATGGTCTAACAGAATCTCCAAAAGCAGTAGATACTGTTTATTAGTGGAATCCATGGGTCACCAGATATGGTATCTTCAGTTTCTACTCATTTTCTCCGTCATTGGTATGCAAGGTATTTTGGCGTGGCAGTTTCATGCATGCCATTTTATGAGTTATCAGAACCAGCTTCTTTTTCCTCTCTGTACTGTCTACAACCTGGAACAAATGCAAGTAAGAACACACTGTGTCTAAGGAAAGAGCTCCAACCAAGCTAGAAGTGTGTGGACAAGATCGCAACCTGAACTTTGGGAGCTGTTTTTATTTCACAAGCTGCTGTTGTCTTAAGCACTTATGATGTGGCCTGGAAAAGACAAATAGTCTTCTGAAAATATCTCTACAGGAAGAGCCTTCTCCCCAGTACCTATAAAACATTCATAACACCTTCATTGTGCTGTAAATCCTTAGCAGGAGTTGATAACAGTGCATGAATTTTTAATGTAACATTTATAAATGGTTATTAAAACTATCCTTAAAGTAAAGTGTCAGTTTATTTTTAATTAACTGTTGGCTATTTAAGCTCCCAGATGGCCTGGGGAAAGACCAATAGGCCCACATGTCAATTATCCTCCCTGATGCCCCATCTTTAACACATTGTGGTCTGCTGTCATGAGGAACAATGCATGTAAGCGCATGTAAGCTCTAAGGACTTAAATAAACTGTAGATGCAGTCTTGGGAACACTGTATTTCTTATAAAATAGTCCTGGAATATCTGTCAGCTACCATGGCTACCACAAAACCATGAGGTAAACACTACTTGTTCTGAATGCTCATGGCCCAAACCCACCTCCACATACCTATACCAGCAAGAGAGGAAATCAGGGCAAAGAAGAATGGTGCCTAGATTCTAGAACACCAGACCTGAGACTGAGGATTCTAACTCTGGTTCAGTGGCATTCTGCTTTCACGATATTGAGCACATGCTGGCTTCTTGGAATGTACTTCTCTATCTGTAAAGGTAGGGATGGATCAAACTGCTCTGCTTTTCTCAAGAGGTTGTAAGGGTCAAATTAAAAGCTAGGTATGGAAATATTTTCAAACCATAATAAGCAGTCCACACACATGGTCTCCTCTATATTTTCTTTCAATTATTGATCACTGTCCTCAAGGACTCCTAGTATGGATTCCCAAATTCTGAGTTTGCCACTTCCTTCTAGAACCCAGAAATCAGGGAAACTTGTGTCCATATTAGAACTTTAGAGTTCTAATCTTTCCTATGGCTGGAAAGATTATTTCACCCAGGGTACAAATTCTTTCTGGATTATCCCCTGACAATGACTGTGCAGCTTCTGATCACAGTTCCAGGGGCAAAGAGCTTACCACACATTATAATTAGAAAATCCAATTGTTAGTGAGATCACTGTGGCTCCTTTGGGGCCTCAGATTCCCCAGACGTTATGTCTTCTGCCAATTTCCTCCAAGGTGCTTGGAATAGACTCCACTGCCAGTCATCCTGGCTGTGACCGTTGGCCTATGTTATATCACATGCCCCAAGAAGCACAACACCCAACATTTCAGTCTTTCCTTCATTTGCCTCAGAATATAGCAAATTAACCCAGTCCAGTCATGGGAAATATAAAAATCGGATCTCATAAGGTACATGTGAAGGCATGAGTGTATGAACACAAGTGTATGTGTCAATAGAAATATTCAAGTTTCCAATGTTAGACTGGAGGATACACTTTAGTGAATGGAAAATTAAATCTGGGCATGCACCCAAATGCCTTAGAATAATATTCAAAGCCCTTTATAGTCTAGACTGGGATGCACCTCTAGTTTCCTCTCCCATCGCCCCAAATCTGCCACTTGGGGCTCAATGAGGACTGAATTATTATTTCTCTTAGTGAACCACACTTGCTTTATGCTTCCTAGAATTTTTACATACCACCTGTTCTGCCAAGAGTTGTTCTCATGTCCTTCAATACCTGGAGAAGTTCTAATAATTCTTTAATATTCTACTCAGGTGCTGTCTTCTGGGAAGTTTCCCCTACCTGTGTAGCCTCTTGTGCTCACTTCTATTATGGCATTTGTCACATTACATGGTAATTTCTTGCTTACATTTTTGTTTCCTTAAGAGAGCATGAGTTCTGTGAGAGCAGAATGAACGTCTTATGCGTCCATTGGCCAGGTTTAACACAGTGCTAGACACAAAGGAGACACTCAGTAGTCACTTGTTGAGTAAGAGTGCAAATTACATTCGAATTCAGACTTTGCAAGTTCTACTGATCACATTTAAAGGTAAAATGACTAATTCTCATTTGGATTATGCTGCTGAATATTAACCAAGAGTTTATTTTGTGGTCAGAAATTTAGACAGTACATGGAGTGTTGCAAAAACAGTGAGTTCTGCTTAGAAGACATTTTGTATATAGAACTGGTTTGTGCTGTGACTGTACATGCAAGTCTTCTCTGGGCATAAAATGACTAAATGCTCATGAAAAGGAAAAAGAACATGGGAGAGAAAACTGCGGCCTTGGAGTTAAACATAGTAGTAAATTGAACTTTCCCCACTCTAACTGAAATGATGTGACTGACCAAAAAAAAACCAAATCTGTGGAATCAATGGAATAAAAAAGAATGAGAAGAGCTGGTAAATAATGAGGAATGTCAATAAAATTACATTCATTGAATAACAAAAAGTAGAAGTGCATGGATAAGTAGTAACTGACTTGGCCCGCCAGGGGAATTCTGAGGGACTGGCATCATGGAAACCTGGAGGGAGTCAGGAACTGGAGGTGTCATGTAGCAGTGAAGTTGGTGATGAATGGTAGGACTGGTAATTTAGAAGGCTGGCTGAAAGTGTGTAAGGAGCAATTAGACCCTTAGACAAACTCCTCCAAAAACCTGAGTCTTTTCCAAAATTTAGTCCCTTAAAAATTGAATCAGAAAGACTCTAGTCTCAGGGACACTGGGTATAGGTGAGAGTAGGCAAAAGGCAATCCATGGGAAGCAGAAGTACTGACTGGAAGTCTACCCTCCTTGGCTTCCAGGATGCTGGGATTGCAGCTTATGTCTCCCAGACATTCGCCTCCAATAAAGTGACTGGTCCAACAGAAACAAAATCTATGTGAGCAGACATCTGTCGAGGCTAGCTCCTGCCCCAACCACCTCTCAGTGAAGCCCAATAAGTTGACAGGCTGCTCCACACACAGTGCTCTAAAAAAATTCGTAGTGAGATAAATAGAGCTATAAAACTAAAGCTTATATGAAAAAAAAATCAAAACAAATTTCAAAGAAAAAAACAAACTCCAAGGAAACAGAAATAACGTAGAGAACAAAAAGAAATGTCTAGAAAAATATAATTGCTCCTTTGAGAAAAAAAGACATTTGATCATTGAAACAAAAAAATAAGGTTGTAAAAATGTTATGGAGAAGAAAAAAGAGATCTCAAAACTCAAAAAATGGTAGCAAAAATTAAACACATTTATAATTCAAATGAAGGATACATTAGGGTAACAAAAATCCCCCAGAAAATAACTATAAAAATAAATAGAAAATAAGAGCTAACATAGAATATTAATACAGCAAGTCTAATATCTGACTAAAGTAAGTTACAAATAACAGACAAATGGAAGAAAGGTATTTACCAAAGAAATAATTCAACAAAGGCTCGTGGAGTACCCAGCATATCAAAGCATATCATTATAGGATTTCAGAACATGACAAATAAATCAAATATTCCTAAAGCTTCAAAGAGATATAAAACAGCTCATATACAAAGGACTGGGAATCAGAATGGCATTAGGCTTTCTAAAAACAATATTGGAACCTGTCAGTAGAACGATACTTTAGAAATTCTGAAAGAAACTGATTTCAAACATGGAATTCTATACACAAATCATTATGGAATATTAATAATATTTCAGACATGAAGGAAGTGACTCACATACTTAACCCCTATGTACACTTTCTGAGGAGGATGGGGGTTGCATGCCCCCTGAAAGAAGAAGATGCAGGAAACAGGAAATAAGCAATCCCTCATGCAAAAGGTGAAAGTGAGTCTCAGTACAATGGCTGAGGAGAGTCCTGGGTTAAAACCAGGGACCAACAGTGCTGACTAGAAGAGATGCGAGGCTCCTGGTGGATTGCTTCAACACAAAGGGAAGGTAAAGGAAACAATGCATTAGTATTACCTGATGCATTTCACCATATTGAAAAGAACATTTGAAATGCAATTACTGATAAGAACATGGAAAAGGAAGCCAGTGGAAAAACACAAGTCGCTTGTTAATTTTAGGAGAATATATATATGTGTATATTCATGTACACACACGCACACAATTGGAATATGCTGTATGCTTCAGCTGTGGTTTATACTTATCCTGTCATAATACAAGCTATGAACATAAATTTAGCATAAAATTGATAAAACTATATTGGGAAGATGGAGAAAAGAATTTTAATTGATGGCTCAGCTAAGAGAACCAAATTCTTTTCTTTCAGAGGATGATTTCAAGACAGCTACACTTTTTATAAACAGAACCCCAACCCAATGTTTTAGAGATGAGATAAATACTTGAAGAAACCATTAAAAAATGTTGAAAGAAGTTCATTCAGGAGAGAAATGAGGGAAGGGTAGAAGACTATTTTTTTTTTAAACTTGAATTATTGACTTTAGAAACAAATATTTTATTTAAAGGCATTAATAAAGAGGGGAAAGAAACATCTAGAAAGATGAAGGTATTACCAGAAGGTAAACACAGAATCATAAACGAACATTCTTATAATATGGGAGAAAAACATGTGGGGAGGGACATCCACGGTGGAAAGGGCTTTTGAGATCCAAGTCCAGTGAGGACTAAACAAACACTGAATTTGGCTACTAAAAGTTCATCCTCCGCTGTCAGGAAGGTCGCCTGGGGCTGCTTCAGATTCTGGTTGGGAAGGGTTTTCAGATAAATCATTGATGGAACCCCTCCCTTCTCCCACCCTTCTGCTCTCACAACACCATTCACCAGAGCAGCTCAGCCACAGTCTCTGAGAATGTTCAGATCTTGCAGGCAAACAAAAGGGAGACAGGAGTCGGTCATACTCAGGTGAGGGAATTGCTGGTTCTCCCAGGGATCAATCCATCAACAGTGTTTATTTAGTGCTCTGTGTACTGGCTGCAGGAAAAGGAAAAACAAGACCAGAAACAAACACATGGTTTTCGCCCTCATGGGACATATGCTCTATTTAGAACAGAATGGCACACTCTCAGACGAAATAAAAGAACACGAAGGGCATGAAGAGTCAAGTGATAAAATGTGTAATGCTGACTGGACCTGCTATAAAGGCTCATGGGGGCTGACACAGCTGGGAAGCTCACAAAGGAAGTCTAGTTTTGAACAGAGACTTGGGGGTACCATGGAGTGACAAAGGGCATTGGGGAATGAGGGCAGGGAGAGAGTTGCTGCAGGAGAGAAGGCTGGATATGTCTGACTGCAAACACTGCAGTGTTCAGATAACAAACTCCTTTCTGGATGAATGTGAACCTCTCCTGTCTCAGTGCTGGCCCTGCAGTAATAGGAGTTTCAGTGAAGCCAACTTGCCTAGGTTTCAAGGCAGTAATTATACACGCCTGCCTTAGGTGATGGCACTGAGGACTACATCATATAGGGAAAGGGAATTTTTGAATTGTAAATTGGTGCCAAAAAAAAGCAAGCTGTGATGGAAGTTGGGTGTTGGGAGTCTGTGACTATACTGCTCATTTATTCATTTGATTCATTCAACACATGCAGGTTAGGTGCTCAGGCTTTGGAAGGGAGTAAGACACTGTACTGAGGCTGACATTGTACACCTAATTACACAATTAATTGCGTAGTCCCATAGCATGGTCCACTGGGGTTGGCATTATCTGGTTTCCAACAGCTTCACACTCTCATGAGCCAGGGCTCATGTGGAGCCATCACACGGAACTTCTCTCATTCCATGAACACACGCTGCTTCCTTCCTGCCCAGAGACTTTGTGCCCCTCCCTCTGTTCCTGTTCCTCTTCACTCCTCATTTTCCTTCACATCTTAGTGAAAATGTCCATACACTGGGGATGCTTTTCTTGATATCCCAGCTGAGGTCAGGTCACCCTGCTATCATCATAGCATCTTAGGACTCTAGTGTAGCAATCAGAAAAAGTGTAAACACAAATTAAATATGTGGTTTAAACTCTACAGTTCCTTGATAGAATGTATACTTTATGAGCAGAAATCTTTTCATTTTTACCATCGTAACCCAAGGACTTATTATGATGTCTGGGTGTCATAAGGCTTCGATATACATTTTCTGACTGACTGGTCAGACATATGTAGAAGCCATTTTCAAATGTTGGTCATGGAAAGCAATTTATTCTCATGAATCTCTAACTTTCTTTAACAACCTGTTACAGACCCATCTTCTGCAGGTTTATCCAGCCATCCCTGATTCTATTTTTATATACTTGTAAGTTCTTTAAGTTATCTCAGAAATGCCAGACTCAGAATCAAATTACATAATCTTTGTCCACTGTCACCAGGAATCAAAGCCTTTTCTTTTCCTGTTTTTCAATTTACTTGTAAAATCAGGGGGTGAGAGGAAGGCTACTCAAATAGGGACATTTATTGCAGTATAGAAATAACTGATAATTATGCTCTCCAAATGAACTTGACTCTATGGCTGGTGTCAGGTTTTGCTAAGTGCCCTGGGCCCAACTGAGACTAATTAGGCTTGCATTAAATATTAAAGCTTTCTGACACCCAGGTTTTGATGGTGACAGAAGAAAAGGAATCCTGTAACCTAATCTGCACCCGACAGGAGTAATTTATGTTCACTTCTTATAACAAAAGAAAATCCAATCATGAAGATGGCTGGAAGATATATTTAAGGGAGAAGTTAATGTAAAAAAAAATTGCATAAACACACAGAGTACATAAAATAACACAAAAATGTCAACCGATAGTTCCTGTTTGCCACCAACTACATCAAATGCCTGTTGATTTTTCTCCTATAAACTTATGCTTGCATGGGAGATAGCTTTTTGCCTATAAATGTGCTTAATATAGCATAGGGGCACAGAGTCAGCATGGACCTTTAGATGGCGAAACTAGGATAATGTCATTTCCACATAGGAAATGTCTATTGTATATAGAGTTCATTTACAATCTATCATATGACCATAACTTTTTGTTCCTTCAGTTATTGAACTTATAAAGGGCAACTTGCTTTTTCTTCTAGATGAGGGACTGCTCAAGGTTAGGAAATGTGGTCTATGTCCCAGGTTGTCTCTAGCTGAACACGTGGTCTTAGACAAATCATAGAGTCCTCTGTGCCCTTTGGTGACACCCATCTCTGAGAGTGTTAGCCACAAATGAGAAAGCACAGTGGTTTTCACCATCACAAGCCCCCAGACTCCAAACTTTACTGTGTGTGTACAGAAACAAAATCAAACCAGAGGGCAGTATTTCATCGGTACAAATAAAGTTTATAAACTTTATTTGTTTATAAAGCTCTTTACCTGTCTGGGAGCTCCTCAGGAGTGAGAAAAAACTGTTTTTAATGAAATGTTTTTATAAATGGAAAAGTTGAAACATACAAAGATAGAAGCCATGGAACAATAATCCCTGAGGTGCTCACCACCAGATTTAATAATCATCAACTCATGGCCAATGTCATGTCATTTCCCCTCCCTGACACCCCAGAGTTAGCAGATCTCCCTCACTATATATTGTCTTTCATAAACATTTCAAATTTACACTGAAAATAGGAGGACTTCATCAAAAAACTGATGTTAAATGAAAAATTAACATTAATTCCTAAGTAAAAATGGGGTTATTTTCATGAATTAAAAAAATATAGGAATGGGAGACTTGAAGAAGTCATTATTACTGGGTCAACCTCAGAATCCTATTTGATTTTTAATGTGAGAATGGAAAATTCTGATAGGATAGAAAAGTGATTTTAAATAGTAACAATCTTTCCAGCAATGCACCTGACAATAAATATCAAGCATATCTTTTAAGTGACCAAGATTGAGGAAAGAGCTTTCAAATAAGTCAATTGAACAGCTAAGGTTAAAAATCAAAGTCTTCTTATTTTGTTAAAATGTGGCTTATAACACTCGAGGTGCATGGTATTAGTTTTGTTGTTGTTATACTTCTCAATAGGCTACTAGGTGTTTTATAGAGACCTTGTATAGGACTCTGTGCAGAGTATGCCCTCAGTAAGTATTTATTCATTGAAAAAAATTAATAAAAATATTTTAGTTAAATTATTTGTGCAACACTGAGACTTCTATTGATAATTCTTGACAGTGAGTTTTTTAAACCACTGGAATCAGGAATACTTGGCTAGCTCGGTCAGTGGAGCATGTAGCTCTTAATCTCAGGGTTATGAGTTTGAGCCCTACACTGGGTGCAGAAGTTACTTAATTTTTTTTTTTAATCTAAAACAACAACAACAACAACAACAAAACCACCAGAATCAGAGATGAGCAAAAAGTCTCAACAGTGAAAGGAATAAATCTATGATATCCCATTATTATTTCATTGTTATTAGAGTTAGATTACTGGATGTATGCTACTACCCCTTATATTTACCAAAGAATATTGTATTATAAATCAGGAGACCTGAGTGTCCAGACCTTCCTTGGCCATTATTGACCTTAGTTATCTTGGATGGTCATTTCCATCTAGGGAACCTAGTAATATAACACAATTAACAGCTGAACAAGATAACTGCCCTTGCCTCTTATGATTCTCAGTTCTATGATTCTTAGTATAAGGATCTTGAGGCTTGAGGAAGGTTCATAATTTGGAAAAATAACTTTCCAGTGGTATTCTAAGAACCTATCTCAGAAATTGGGGACAACTTAGGGCTGGTGTTGGCCTGTCTCTCCAAATCGCGCTACCACACTCATGTTAAACATAACTAGAATTCGGGTAGTCCTAGAGCTCTTTCAAAGGGCAAAGCAAGGAGGGCCTTTCTAAATTTATTGGAAGAGAGCGTAATTTTCCTGTGAAAGGCAGTATAATCAACTTGGAGAATATTACAACCCTTCATTGCCTGCCATGAGTACAACAGATTTAGAGACAGACTTATTTATTTATTTTCTCATTTTTTTCCCCTGCCCCCTCCACTGAAGTACATTATGCAATTATGGAAAAACCATTTTCTAGCCAAAGGCAGCTGGTTGCCACGGGTTACAAGAGCCTTATCAGTCCTCAGGGTGATTTGCTGACTGAAACCATTGCAGGAGGGAGGGGCCAAAGAAGAGAGGCAGAGGGATGCAGGCCAGACCTAATCCTGCACACCTGTACCCTTCTCTCCTCCAGCGTGGGTCTCAGACCAGCTTGGGATGGAATGGGAACTTGCCTGGGGCAAGGTAGTTGGAGGGACACAGGGTAAGGGAGTGGTCTATGTGGTGCCTAGAGAGGTGCTTTGATAATGAGTTGATTAAGAACATGTTGGAAGATGGAAAGCAGTTCATTAAAGACTGGATATCTCTCTTTCTGTCCCCTCCCCTTTAAAATACTAGCAAATCAGAGTTGAAAGTCACTGTAGTTTTTTATCTGATACTGAATTTCTTCCACATCCCCCTACATCCATTGATCTCTCTTTGAATTCTTAGACTGACAGAGAACTCATGCCTTCTTAGCCACTGTGTTGTAATAAGGTTATTTGCATTAATAGTAATGGCATCCAATACTTAATGGCTTCTACATCTTAGGGTCTGGACTAACTGCTTTCATTTAATCTTAACAATTAATGAAGTTTATATACCTGTTTCTCAGATGAGAAAACCAAGGCACAGTTTATATATCCAAAAACTAGAGGGACTTGAATTTAAATTAATGTTTGTCAAATTCTAAGCCTAGAATCTTTTGATTGTGCATGCTTCATTTTCTCTCTCTCTCTTTTAAGATCTCTATCTCCATTATACCAGTTTTATGTTTTCATTTCCCTTACCATCCTGGGACCTCCTGTGTCTCACTCTGCAAATATGTTCCTTAGGTTAGCATGTCCTGAAGTGTTTATTTAGTCTATATTGTCTGATCACACATGTTCTCCATATTCTACTTCTGTTAGTTCATTCCAAAACAAATATGCTTTTTCTGATCTCCACATGCATTATATTCCTGAAACCTGAGTCAGCTTAAAGCCTGGAGCCTATTTCGCCCATGCTGAGTTTAACTTATGTACTTCCCATCTTCTATACTTTTTAAGTGAATAGTGGCAGGTGTTGTTTGCATTTCTTCATGTGAAATTCCATTTAGTTGGTTAGTTTTATCAATCCAGGTTATGGAAACCTCTTTAGATACGAATCTTTTCCTGTAACCTATTTGATTCGACCAACTATGACTTAGTCCATGCTACAAATTAAAATATAATGATAATGATAAAGAACGTAGACAAGAATGTAGTCTCACATACAGAATTCTAAAATCGGCAGGGGTCATACACTTCTCCGTCCAGATTAGCAAAGAAAAGGATATTGGGAACAGGTCACTGAAAGAAGATGTGCTGTGGGGAGAAGAATGGCTAAGAAAACCATCTGTTTCCAACAACATCGTTGCTGGTGCTAAGAAGGGTAGAGGAAGTCATCCTGAGCTCCTGAGCTCTAAACCAAAACTACAAAGATCAGAACCTCTACAGACGCCTACTCTGTTTACGTAACACCAAGTCTATTTTAAAATTACTTTAGAAATCAGATAAACATTAACTGAAGCTGGCAAACAAAAGTACCTCTCAGGTAGGTATTCAAGAGGGTTTTTTTGTTTTTTGTTTTTTTGAATCATCAATTCATTCCACATTTATCGTCATAGGTGTCGCACTGCCCTCATGCAGCTCACGGTCTAATGACGGGATAAAAGCAGATCCACAAACTGACTGTGATAAGTACTATTAACTAACATAATTGGGTTTTTAGAGAGACAAGAGGACAAGTGGAAAATTTAGATAATTACAGACTGCTTCTCTGAAGGAACAAGTTTTGAAGTGAGACTTAGAGGACACATAGCTTTATTTGGATGGGGTGGGGAGGGTTGATTCTGGTAGAATGCTTTGAGGAAAAAACAAACTTTAAACAACTAAAAGAGGACCAAAACAGCTGACAGGTGAGCTGTAAGGTATGAAACGCAGACAGGGCCAGGTCACCCGGGCTTTGCCTAAGGAGGGCACATTTCATTCTAAGTCTAATGAGAATCTACGGAAGGGTATAAGGAAAAGATACAACTTCATTAGATTCCTTTTTAAAGAAGGTAGTTTTGTCTGTGAGGTAGAAATAAGTGAAGGCAGGAATGAAAACAAGGAGATCAGTGAAAGGACACTGCAGGGCCAGAGATCAAGGGAGAGAGGGACTGCTTACATTGGAGCAGTACAGTTGAAAAGTGGGCAATACGGAGAACTAGTTTGCAAGTAGATTCTATGGCATTTGGCTTTGGATTGTGTGTGGATGGTGAGTAAAATGTCAAAAATCATAAAACTCCAATAATTACATTTTTTTCCCTTAAAAATTTATAGCCTTAGCAGGGAGGGAATAGGTTCACAAGTAAGAGACCAATATAAAAGGGTTTGGAGGGTAAAGAAGAGGCGTAGTTTGTACTGGAGGATCTTGAGGAAGGATTCAAGAAGTGAGGATATGTGAGGCAGTTCCTCACCTATGGCTATGTCAGGATGTAGAGTAAACACAATTATAACTGGTCAGATATGGGAGTACTTCCACTGCTATAGACTTATGTCATCATGTATTTGGTACAATATACTGAATGCCTACAAGAATTTTATACATTTTATAAAGAATTCTACCAAGAATTTTATATATTTCACCCAACTTTCAGTGTGCAAGTAGGTATTTGTTTTTAACCATTTTATAAAAGAGACAGTTACAAAGTTTAAGTAAGGTACTCAGTAGTGCATGACCCGTACAAATGACTGAGCCTGTTTTGAATCTAATTTTGCTGGACTTTTAAATTTTAAATTTTAAATTTATAATTGCTGCATCTATCCCCCCCACTCAGATGCCTTTTTCTTCATACTACTTATACTATCCAACATAATACATATCATTTATTCGCTTTTATTTGCTTCTATTGTAAGCCCTGTTGTAAAGGCCAAAATGTTCCTGTTTTATTCACCACTGGATCCTCAGCACCTAGGTAGAGACTATACTCCAGTTATTCAGAGGAATGAATCTGAAAAATGGATGATTCTGAGCCTATTTCCCTCTGACTAACCAAGGTCTTCCATTAAATTCAAGTATATCAGTTTTTAATGTTATTGATCTAGTTTTACTAACTCAATCCATATTTGATGTTATCCTTTCTTTTTATTACACACCAGTCAGTCAAAACTAATTTATTGACCCATATGCTAGGCTCCAGGGTGACTATGAAGATATACAGGACAGACTGTGCCCTCAGGGAGCATATGATATATTTGAAGACACATGACATAATCTTTTGAAAGGTTAAGTAATATTAACACAGTGATATAATCAATATCACAAGACTGCATTAAGACCAAATTGAAGTGCCAAAGAGAACAATAAGGATAATAAATATTATGGGAGATAAGAAGACATTATTGAGGATTGAGTTGATCTATTTTTGTTTCATAGAGGAAAAGAACTTTGACCAAGATATTAAAGATGGGTAAGATCTTCTTAAAGAGAAGATACTAGGATTAGCCAGGTATTAGGCAGAAACCTATAGGTGAACTGAAATAAATTGGAGGACCAATGTATAGAAAGAACTGGCTGGTTCAGAGAATGAGAGAACATGAGTTTCCAGGATACTAAGCCCCACTGTGAGATCTGAAACTGCTAAAATGAGGTTTCCAAAAACAGATCATTATCACATCCTGACTTGCGATGACCTCTCCGTTTTACTTCTGAGCAGCTTCATTACGGCAAGGTAGGTGAAGACACTACCTCAACATCAAACATTAAGGGATGAGGGGCAGATTTTAGCATGGAAACATACAACCTGCAGGTCAGAAAGATCTGCTGTTCTGTAAACATCATGCAGAGAAGGGTCTCGCACCTGAATAGTTTGCTGGAAATATAATTGGTTTGAGTCTTAGGGCAAAGGGCTTGTTCTCTTACTACTATACAGTATGAGAGAGGACAGCTTTGAACAAGAGCTGCCCCATGGGCATTCTGGGTCCAATGGCAGCTGTGCAGGAACTTGAGAAGGGCAACCCCCAGCCCCTATGACCTTGGTAAACTTAGATTTGAGTCACTGGGCAAAAGGTGCTCCCTGTTCCCTTGGGAAACTGGAATCAGGCACCTATTTCCAAGTAATCTGAGTCTTAAGGGATAGTCCCCAAGGAAACCCTACATCTCTCACCAACATGTTGATGAATTCAGCATCTCAGGCTCTCTTGACTTAAAAGAATGTTGATTGATAAACTTCTTTATTAAAAAATGTGTATGTTGTACTTCAGAGTAAAAGCATTGTGACTACTATGTGACAAGCACTAAGAGATAGGCATCAGGTACACGTCAGTGAATGAGGTAGGACCTCTGCTCAGGGATGATAATGAAGTGTGGCAGGGTGGGGGGTGGTCTAATGACTGACGAGGAGGAGGGCCATGAGATGTTCACATGGACACTGTGACAGGTTGAGGAAGGTACATCTTGTCTGAACTATAAAGAGGAGCTGGGGATGGACTATGGGAAGAAAGGGCTTTCCAAGTGGAGAAACTGACATGAGCAAAGGTCCAGAGCCCGTTCACACAGCTGCAAGTGACTCAGTGCAGGAGGGGCATAGGGAGAGATGAAGATGCAAATGGACCCCGTAACCGAAAATGCTCAGGTCATGCTAGGAAATTTGACCCCTGTCCTAAGGAAACATTGAAGTGCTCCAGTCAGGGGAAGAGAATGGCCAGATTATGTTTTTAAAGAGTCTGCCTAACAGTGCTCTTCAATAAAAATAGAATATGAACCAAAATGTGAGTGACATTTTTAATTTTATATGTTCTAGTAACATTCAAAAAAAGGAGGTAGATTTAAATAATTTTAATATATTTCATGTAATTCAATGTACCTGAAATCTTATTGTTTCAACATGAAATCAACAGAAACATGATTAAGGAATGACTGTATGTTCTTTGGTTTATACTGAGGATTCAATATCCAAGGTGGATTTGACACTCAGGGCACAGCTTGGATTGAACTTTTCAAGTGCTCAATAGCCGCATGTGGCTGGAGGCTACTGCAGTGTAGGTATGAAAGGTGATCGACTGAAAAAAGTTTGGGGTAGAGAATGGCTGTGGGTGGGGTGGGGACAAGACCTGAAGGGATCTGGAAACATGATGCTTTTCATGGGACAGACTCAGGCACGAGTGGGTCTGCACAGAGTTGGTTCTGGGCAACAGATCCAGCTAGATGGAAGCAATCCTTTAGGTTGAACTAAGCATTGGGCAGGGACTGAAACCAAAAAGATCCTGAGTAATAGCCACTGAAATCTGCTTCCAGAAAGCCCCCATATTCTGTTGTTTGATCCTGAGTAAATTTCAGCCTCTTGGAGTTGCCACAGCAGGGAGAGAGGAGAAAGGAGCAGGAGTGAGCTGTGGAAGCAGGAAGGCAGCAGCAAGGTGGAGTGAAAGCCAGGCACGGACTAGGTCTCAGGACAGGTTGTCACACCCTGGAAGGCAGAGTATGGCAAAACTATACCAGGGAATATCTAGAAGGAAAAGAGAAGGCAAGGCAAGGGGGAAAATTTAAAAAAAAAAAAAATATATATATATATATAAAGTTCGAGTACTTATCATGTGCCAAATAAAGCAGCCAAAACATAATATCACAACAACCTATGCTGTTATATATGAAAAACCACCACTCCCTCTCCCACACGCCACCCTTCACCCCAATCATCTGTTTACAGTTATGGGTCCCTACTGTATTCCAGCTATTTTGAGTGATAATCAAACCTGAAATCCACCACGCTCACTACCCTCACATTGCAGAAGTGCAAATTCTGATTTCACAGAACCCTGCTGTTTTCAAACCTGTCTTTGCTGTGAAGGGAGAAGAGAACAACCACCCTCCCTCTGTGTTGTTTTGAGTTAGAGGGAAACGCACAGCAAGATCATGCAGCTGGAGGAGTTGGAGCTAATGCAACATCTCCCAGTTGATGAGTACAGCCCTTCCTTCCCAGGGGCACGCCTGCTAACAAGGTGCCTTGGTAAGGAAAGGCTGAGCAGAGTCACAACAAGCACACCTCTCCAACTCATCTTCATTCAGACCCTGTTGCCCAATCTGGTTAATCTCCCTAGATTTTTCCCCTGATGAAGAGAAAAGAAAGCTCTCTCAGAAGATACACAGACCCTCTCTAGGATTTGCCCACTTTAGGTGTGCTGTTTTCCCCACACCCACGGAGAACCGCCAGCTCCCATGCTAATCCCTGGATCTAGCCAGGTGCCGTGTGAATGCAGACTGAAGTAGGACCCTCAATTCCACATGCCAGGAAGGTTTTAACCCCAGTTCTGCTCCAATCAAAATACCTGAATGCACTTTTGTTTGTTTTCTTCCACCTTTTCATTTAAGGATGAGAAAACTGAGGTGCAGGACCATTATGTAACATGTCTGATGCAAGAATGTGACAGATGAAGTCTCCCCTACTCCACCGTCCTTTATTTTTCTCTTGGACAACTCTGTCTTGGTATTTGGAACAGATGGAACAAATCAAGGATACAGCAGCAAAAGTGGGGCACACCGTGGTGATAAGGTCCAAAGCTTAGGATTAGAACTGAGTTTCAAAGACAAGACAAAGAGAACATTGAAGGAGGGACTGAATTCTGAGTGTTAGAGTACACCGTTAGAATTCCACAACCATCCTTCTACTACCATGATGTTTAGAAGGATCATGATTTAGTAACACGATGGTTACAATCTCAGCTGGATTGAGTTTGAATCCTGACTCCATCATTTGCAGGGTGTGTGGCTTGGGGTAAAGGACTCAATCTCCTTTTGCCTCAGTTTCCTCATCAGTACATATGGGAAAAGAGCACCTACCTCATAGAGTTTCAGAATGAACACCTGTTAAAATTTTATTTTAAAAATGTCTAATGCCAGAACAATGGAATTCTGACTTTAATGAGCTGGAGTTACTGCAAAGCTCACAGGCTAAGAGTGGTCTTTCAAGACTGCCCTCACGGCAGACACGGGCCACAGCCACAGTATCAGGGCTTCCCATCCCCCTCACCCTTCTAACCAACTGGCTATAGATTCGGGAGTTTCCACTATTTCGTCGGGTTCAATATTCCCTAGAGCAACTCGCGGAACTCAGGAAGGCACTGTATTATGATTACTTTTTTTTTTTTTTTTAAATAAAGGATACACGTCAGGGCAATCAAATGAAGAGAACATAAAATGAGATCTGAGAGAGTCTCATATGCAAAGTTCTATGTTCTCAGGATGCATTGCCCTCCTGGCAAACCAATGTGTACCTGCAACCCAGAAGCCCATATGCTGGTGTTCCTGGCATGGCCAGTCCCCATCCAAAAGTTGTCCTGGATGCCCCCATAATTCCATCTCGGTAGCAGAAATTCAGTTATGGGCCGAGAGGTTCACCATGAATAAATTCCAAGGGTTTAGAGGCTTTGTCTAAAAAGCCAGAAACAAAGGCCAACAAAATTCTTTATTATACAACAAGCTGGTATCCAGTAAATGCTACATGAATATTAATATATACCAAGGGTTGGCAAACATTTCTCTAAAAGGGCCAAACAGTAAATACTTTAGGCTTTATAGACCACGGAGTGTCTGTGACATTCTTGACTTTTTTTTTTTTTTTTATAGCCCTATAAAATGTAACACTCATTCTTAGCTCAAGGACCATACAAAAACAGGTCATGGGCTGGCTCTGGCCCACTGCCACGGTTGGCTGATCCCTGATATATACCATTGTTAAGTTAATGTAGGCTACTAATAAATACCATATAATAAGTACTTTTATTATTGTCAGACTGATGCTGTTGCTGTCATCATCATTATAATAATTATCACTGAAGCAGGGGCAGGTTTTCAAAGAACATGGCAGAGAAGATTGGGGAATTCAGCCAACTATCTATTTCAACTGTTGAATTCTTGTCATTGTGTGAGGCTGGTGCCATTCCAGCCACATGAAACTCTGGGTCATGTTTTGATAGACTGCCCCAGCTATAGTTTGGAAATAAGATGTGTAAAGAGAAATCATTTCTGTTTCATGCATTGTCTGACATTTTATTTCTTGTTCTATTGTATTGGTTCACTGAGTAACTTCATCTAAAAGGGAATGGCATTCTGCAAGTGCTGTCTATATTGTCAAGAAATAATTTTTAAATTCTCTGATTACCACTTTGGCTGAGAGAGTCTTCTCTTCTGTCTTTATTTGTCATCTCTGAGACTGCCCTCTTCGCACTCATGGTTTCCTTCTGAAAGAATGCTCCATTCCCCGCTTTGCTCAGGTGGAAAAGGAGAACAACCATGAAGCAGACACCAGCGTTTCACTCCTATAATTCCCAGGGCTGGAACTGGTGCAATAGGAATATTAGCAATTGCTTACCTCAAGGCTCATGTAAATTAGCATTAATAATGAAGAGGGAGAAAAGGAATGGTCTTTGAAATTCAGGGACTGCTCAAAATTTTGGCACAGGGCTCTTTGCAATATTGACTAATGAGCAAGAACTGGGGAAATCATTTTAAAGATTTAAACCACTTGTTTTTTAATTCATGTGCGCATCGGTCTCATTTCATTCTTAAATATTTGCCCTCCTTCCCAGAAGCCAGATTTGCTTCAGGAGTGGACAAATTATGTGGCATTTGTCTAAAATGATAGGTCTAATTATGGCTCTAAAATTCTGAAATATTTTTGAGCTCCTGCTAAAAAGTCAAATGCAAATAATTCATAATGATTTTAAAATTGAGGTCCCATCCCTCTATGCTGAATCTGGGAGGAGGAGGATCAAAAACTAAGCAAAAAGGGAAAGAAAAAAAAAAGGCTTCACCATTGGAGTACCTCCTGAGATTTTTGGGAGTTGGACAAGAGTTTGAGAGAATAGAGAAGGCAATACAGAAGACAGAGGACATTAAACACATGCATGTACACAGAAAATGGGTCAGAGTTATTAGACAGGAGATACAGATAGAATTTAAAAATAGGTATTTCTAGAATCTTGGTATTTTGTAAAATATTTTGTAAATGTAATGTGTTCAATGCAGGTGGGTTCTCCCTTAACCCAAAACATGTTCTTTTACAGAAATGAGAGTCATCATGATTTTATGTCACATCACATGATCCCGGTATCAAGAAGACATCCTATGCTAAACCCTGTGGTGTAATTTCTGTAAAGCAGATGAGTATTTTAAAATGTGCAGAATCAGCTCTATAGTTCCTGTGGTTTGTAAAAATGGCTGTGAAGAAGAGGCTGCTTACCTGAGAAACAGCTGAGCAGTTATCACTAAAGGCAAAGTAGCTAATATCATCACGGGCTTGGAACCAGGCATGGCATTGTGGATATAGGTGGTGGTTAAGTCAGAGGCACCTAAGAGCAAGGAGGCTTTCTCAAATCTCTGCGTCTTTACATAAGCTGTTTTTTCTACCGGAAATCTGTTTTCTCTCCACTTCCCCAATCTGTAATGTCCAACATAAGCACACCCTTTAAGACTTATCTCAAGCAATACTACCCTTGCAAGGTATTTCCTGCAGCCTCTAGTTTGATTTTATATCTACCTTTCCTTTTTCCTTTTTGCTAGCAGCCATTCCATACCTCTGTCCTAGTGTTTATCACTGTATTGGGTATGTTGATGTCCTTGTCTGTTTCTTCCTTCAGCCTGCTTCAGTGATTTTAACCAAATGTGCTCTAGAGTCAATGCTCAATGAATAGTAGATGAGTTAGGAATGAATGGACTAATGAAGCACTGGATAGATGAAGGGAGTCTTCTACTCCATCAGGTAGTAGTCTGAATCAGGGTAATATGAAAATAACATTTCTACCGATGAGTCCGTGCATATATGAGGAAAGTCTAGCTTGTATCTATTCCCAGGGGAACCGATAACCATAGATATGAAGTTGTGCTTGAACAAACTGAACAGTGATGTAAGAGTTTGTACCCATCACTTCTCCACCCTTATTATCTCTTTTTCATTCCCTCCATATATATATATATATACATATATATATGTATATATATATATTTTTTTTTTTTAAATCATTCAGGCCTTCTTTACTTTGTCAATGGCTACTTCTCTTCCAGCCTTACAGAAGAGTCTTGTTTGTAGGAGTCAATATCATAATGTTTTGAAGTTGTTCTTAAAAGTTTAGGTCACAGGAGTTTCTTGATCTCTTGAAGCCCATTTGCAGATCCCTAGAGTTCTAGATGTCAAATAAAGAGTACTATAATTTTTAAAAATTAGATTTTTTTCTACAGGGATTTTTAAAAACTATATATTTAAATGTTATATATTTATTACATGTTTCTATATCATGTACATATATATGTATGTATATATATGTGTGTGTGTGTGTATATATGCATGTATATATTTCATAATTGGAGAATAGTACCTATTTGCTGAGATAAAAGTATAACAACAATTATCTAGTGGTGGAAGATGATGGAATCAATCTTAGAGATAATTTAAATGTCAAATCTAGGCTGATCACATAGTTAAATTAATCCTGGGTATAGGTGGGTTGCTGGGTACCTGGAAGTATTTTCTGAATTCTTCTCTCTCCAAAAAGAAAGGTAAAAACTGATAGCAGGTGTTTGTACAAAATTAGATGTATGGATATTAGATGGTGGGAGAGTGGTCTTAAACCAATTTAATACTGACACTTGTTTCATTGAATCTCAGTTATCTTATCTACAAAATGGGAACAAATTCCTTTGCCTTGAATAGCTAATAGACCAATGGTGAGATCCAACGATGAATATGAAATCATTTTGTAAGCTGCTAGATGCTACCAAGGCTGGCAGAATCATTGACATAAGTTCCTGTTCTCTGCCAAGGAAACAATAACTGAACTTGTGTTCATGTAATAATAGATGTCTGCTGTGTTCATGTAATAACAGATGCCAGGGGGTTCACAAACAATATTGTCCCCAACACTGGACGAGTCATATAGGGCATGTCTGATAAAATTAATGAATCATCAAGAAGGAATGAAATGCTTATAAAGGTAGTGATAGAGATGTAGTAAAGGACCTGCGTTTCATTATTTTGGTGATGTAGAGAGCAAATACAGGAATTAAGCCTACTTCCAACTCCTGCTTCCTGGTCTCCAAGACACTGAGTAGCGTTGTGTGAGCAGTTTCCACAGCAGGAGGAAATCTAATTGAAAAACCTTGAGAAAATCCTCCAAGTTTCCAAACTCTAAGTTGGGAAAGTGGGAGGAGGTCATAGGATACCACTGAGATTCTGATTAAATTTATGAATGATTTCCACCCTCTCTAATGGTTCTGTACCCAATTCCACCATGGGGAGGGTACCCACACCAACTAGCAATGCTGTGACACCAGCTGGGTTTCCTATAATTCAACTCAATTCTAGCACTATCTACCTGGTGACATCATCTGGACCCACAGGTTAAAGGCTCAGTTCTATAAGCCTGTGCCCCTTTCCCTCCACTTCAGATACCAACTGCAAGTCCAGGTTGTCACTTAAACTTCTGACTGGCTATGGCTCACAGGTTACAATGACCTCCTCCTTAGGTTTAATTTGCTAGATCAGCTCACAGAACCCAAAAACATTTTACTTATTAGATTTTTTGGATTAGAAAAAGATGTAACTCAGAAACAGCCAGATGGGAGAGATGCATAGGGTATGGGGAAGGAGTGTGGAGCTTCCAGGCCCTGAGGGGACCACTCTCCCAAAATCTCTACATGTTCACCAACCTAGATGTTCTCAGAACCCCATTCTTTTGGATTTTATGGAGGCTTCAATACATAGGCATGGTTGATCAAATCATCAGTCTTTGGTGATTAATTCAACCTCCAGTCCCTCCCGTGTCCCCAAAGGTCAGGGGTTGGGACTAAAAGTTCTAACGGTCTAACCACTTGGTAGGTTCCCCTGACAACCAGCTCCCATCATTAGGTGCTTCCCAGAAGTCATCTCATTCACAGCAAGAAACAATTTGGCCACACTCATCCATTAGGAAATCCCAAAGGTTTTAGGAACTCTGTGCCAGAAATGGGGACAAAGACCAAATATGTGTTTATTATAAATCACAGCATCATACCCTCGAAATGAATCATCATATGCATACATTTTTTTCATATATTTTCAGGCATTTATAGATTCCTTAAGGTCTTTGGAACCCAGATTAATAGTCCTAAATTCCTATAGAGTTTTCACTTCTGATCAATGAAAGCCACACTATATTGAGTGATTCCTATATGTAACACTAAAATACTACACTACACCATACACTGGTTTACATGAGATATAACTTGTAGGTATTATCATTCCCATACCAGCCCTAACTGGTAGGTATTATCATTCCCTCAAATTGCATACCAGGAGATTGAAGCTCAAAGAAGTACAACGATTTACCCAAGATCACACAGTAGGAAAGGTGGGAATTGAACTAGAACTAGCTGTTTCCAAAGTGAACAAGGCAGAGCTGAGATATTTCTGAGATTATTTTAGAAATCCATGTTGTTACTATATAGAGTGACCCTAAGTGTCCCTGCTTTGGGGAATGAACAGTGGGAGATGAAGCCGGAGGCCTGAGCCGAGTCCTGCCTTGTTCTCTTTTCCCTCAGCCATGGAAAGAGCTCAGGAACACAAGTAGCTTCATTAGCTGTGCCTCTCTGGGGATGTGTGACAGACCATAGGGTTGTGACTGTGGGTTGGGACTAACAAAGTAGTCGACCTCTGAATGTGGAGGGGGCATCCCCTGTGTCTCTGAGGGGCCTGCAGGTTGCAGGTGGCACTAATTTCACAGGAAAGAAAGGTGTTTGCCAAAGGAAGGACAGATGGTTCCAGTCACCAGTTATTTATTTCTATAATTAGCTGCATGCTGTGATCTCAGATCATGGAGAAATTACTACTTCCTATGGAATTCCTCCCATCATTAGGGAAGAAATGGGAATTGGAAGCTAAGGAGAGGATATCTGTGGGATAGAAACTCCCCACATCTCTGGGCTAGTAGCTAATCTGGAAAGGAGGGTGTGGTCTGGAGTAATAATCTGAATCATCCAAAAGGATTGAGTTTTGAGTACAACTCTACCATGGTTATGTGTTTTCACAGAGAATTTACCCTTCCTGGGTTTCGTGTTCTTCATCCAGTAGAGAGGGATATTTTGAGAAGAAAATTTGACCACGGATGTGATAGACTCCTGTTGGCTATATATGACTGGGTCCAAGAAACAGGATCAGACCCTCCCTCCCTTCCTCCACCCCCAAAAACATTCCTGAATCTAGTATATCAGACAAACCCATGAATCTCAATCAAGGCACCCTACTTACTAGCTAACTAGCTCTGAAGGAGTGGCTTTACATCTCAGACCCTCACTTCCTCTGTAAATGAAATAACTCTGTCTACCTAAGCAGAGGTGTTGTGAGACATGAATGAGAATATACATGACCTATTCTTAAACTAGTGGTTGGTATAAAGTAAGTACTCAATAAATGGGCATTAATTTTATTTTAGTGGAGAAGATGGAGATCTAAAAACAAAATATTAATCTTCTGTGACACCGAATAAGTGTCATGCTAAATTGAGCGAGAGACAGTTCATCTAAGATTGTTGAGGGTAAGGAAGGAATCATTAATACTGATAGCATTCTGTGGTCCAGTTTGAACGATAGCTCTTGTTCTCTAGAAATTCTCTTGTAATGATGCAGATTTCTGTGACCAGCCTTGTAGATTGCAACTCTGACACAAACCATCACCGCTTTCAGTATGATCTGGGCTTGCACTCTGCTTGAGAAGTGGGATTAGAGTTTAGAACAAGTCGGGGTCTACACTTCCGATATGCTCCCCAGAGTCCGCACCTCACACATCATCAAATAACAGGGTTTGTACGTGTGGACCTGAATTGAATAAAAAATAACCACCCTTTTTATGTAAGCCAAGAAAGAGAAACAGACTCACAAGACAGCAAGCTCCTGTATGCCACTTATTTGTGTATCATAATTGGTATTTTCAAGTCCATTTTCCTCCAAGGAGTTTCAGGCATTCTGCATGTATTTGTTGCAATACCTTCCAATGACCGTGTAGGGCAAGAAAATATTCCTAGTAATAGCACCTTATACAAATGGTACTCCATCATGCCATGTCTGTGTCCTTGCTCAAATCACAACAACCCTAAAAAGTGGGTATATGTAGAGTGAAAAGAAAACTAAGGTAACATAGATTATACCTCAAACTCACCAGGACTACGATCTAGCTACCCCTCTCCTACAAAAATCTGATGACCCCTACCACGGTTAACAGAATTCTCATCTATACAGTTGGACAAGCAACACATTTACAGTCTTCCCTGATACCTATCTTTCCACCTATACCCACTCTGGATGTAGTTTGTAGAATGCATTAGAAGGAGGGAAAAGTAAAAGGTGCTAGTATGGAGATAACATAGAAGGATACTGCAAGAGTCTCAACAAAGTGTAATCATGGCTTGGCTTTAGGATGTAAGTGATGGACATGAAGAGAAACAGAACTGGGATGTACAGAGTTACATGGTTACATGGCTTTGCATTAAGTCCCAAAGCTAGGATATGACTTAACCTTAGTCCCTTGAACCCCATTCCAGGATAACTTTTTCTCTCTTGACATTCTAAGGCATGTCTTCCAAGTGGAGGAATACTTTGACCAGAGACTGATTTTCAGGTGTTTTATATGTAAAATGAAGCTAATAATGCTACCTAACCCACACGGTCCTTGTGAGGATTAAATCAGATAACATATACAAATGTTTAGCACTTTGCTTAACACATAATAAAAGCTCAAGAAATGTATACATACAAGTGTATCTATGCTTCCGTATCTCCCAACAATTATTAATACACATTAAAAAGGTCAAGCAACAGGAGGAAAATTAGCACTGTAAGATTCCTACTGCCCTTTTGCATCTGTCCTTTGCTTTCTCATTTTACTGAAGCCAGAACCCGCCAATCTTAGTCTTCCATCACTGCCTCCCACCTAACACAGAAAAGAGGTTATGAAAGGGCTTTCACTCTGCCCAGTTCTCTGTGTGTGTGTGTTTCAGATTAATTTTGTGAGACAAGCAGAAGTTGCTGCCTTGATTTGTCCTTGGAAAGAGCCCTGCTTTTCTTGATTAAAGATGTATTTTTACAGCCTAAATGTGCAGGTCAGAGTAATTTTTTGACAGGTAAAATACTTAGCTGTGACTATCCATGAATCTTCTTCTTTTTTTCCCCCTACATCCCCTTCTCTTGTCCTGTTAATATCTGTTTCCTCATCTTTCCGAAGCCTCATACCTGTCTATCATTGTCTCTCACTGACTGGCCAGCACCTTCTGTGTGCCTCCTCTCTGCACCTTCTTTGATTCTTATCTTACTGAATGTGGAGTCTGGCTCTGAATTTGCTCTCGGGCCTTGACCTCTTAAGTCCCCGCTTCTTAAATCAAGATATGAGTACCCACTGGGAGATTTAGGGAGGTGGTGTCACAGTAGGGACTAAAATCCCAGGACGCTTTACCAACATGTCTTATGACTTTAATTGAATAGTATTTAACTTAAAACATGTACATATCTTCTTTTTTTAATGTAATAAATTCAAGCAAAATGTCAGCTCTACCATTTACCAGCTTTGTGACCTTGAGATATTTCTTACCCATGCAATTGCAGTATCTAATTCTGCAAAATATCTCCTAGAATTAAATAAATGTATGAAGCACTGATCGTGCTGCCTGGCACAGAGACTTACTTAATAAGCACTGAATTTTCACTTAAAAAAATCCAAGTTACAGATGAGTAAACTAAGATTCAGGAAGAATTATTTGCCCTAAATCAGAACTGACAAGTGAGAGACTTGAGACTTGAGCATAATGAGGAGCCTGGTTAGTGTAATTCCCAAATTGACAACCCAAACCTGATCCAAATAAACACTATACTTGAGTGGTAGACACTTTGGGCTATGCTCAAGAACCTCCAAGACTATGATTCACTCCTGTTGCCTTTAAGGGTATATGGTCAAGAAGATCTGATCTTAATGCCTCTCTTCCTAGGTAAAACCAACCAGTCATTCAAACAAAAACTCTGTCAACCTGGAGGATTCCAGAACATAGCTTTTGCAAATCTAACCCTTCCAAGCTTTAGCCGCATCCCCTCCCTCTTGTCCTTCTTCACCACTACTTCCTTTGTAAATCCAACCCCTCCCTTTATATTGCCACCCCCAGTTTCCTTTCTTGTGTCTTCCACTGATTAACAACACATCCAGCTTTCTCTCCTGCTGGAGGCTCCCATTCTATTTTTTTTTTTTTTCTAGAACATTCTGAGTGACACCAATTCCTCTGCTTCTCTAGCAAAACTCTGGTACTTTCTATTTCACCATGATACTTCCTCTAGGAAGTCTTCTGTGATTTCTCCCTGCATCCCCACCACAGCAAATACAGAAGCAGGCAGACTTAGATTTGGTGCCTCTCTATAAGCTCATATACCATTGACTCCCTTCCAGCAATTCCCCCTTTGCATTATGTCTGATTACCCATTTTATCCCCAACTAGCTTCTTGAGTCCAGTATTGCATCTTGTTCACATTGGATTGTAGACCACTATCAAAATGCCTGACATAGTGGGTGCTCAGCAAATACTTCTCAATAAATGATTTAAATGTAAATTTAAATGTAAATTTGTCTGCTATGACAGGGTTAAATGTGCAAGAATCTTATTAGGGGAAGTGCCTGTGAGAGAAGATGGAATAATACAGATTATGTTCAGAGAGCCCTCAGACCAAGATACAAATCCAACCTTGAGTGAAGAGAGAGAAGAGGAAGTATCCTGAATTAAGAGAGGCTCAGGAAAGGAGAACTGTGTCTCCCAGGAATGGGCCTGCCTTAGCATCTCTGCTATGCTCAGTCACTAGCTGGGAGCAGCCCCGGGAAGCATGGCCTGGGCAAGAATGCAGGGAACAGTCTCCAGCACAGCAGCTAGGGCCTCTGTCAGTCACCCTTCCTGAAGGTGGAGCTCTATGGGCACATTCTTGTCGTGGCCATGAATACAAAACTGAGGTTATTATCCAGTTAGCCACCCTTCCCTTGATTATTCTTTTATTCATTAATATTTACTACGTGGATCTCCTATACCAAGACTAACATCATAGACAGATATATGGAAGTGAAGGAAGAAAATACCTAAAAACTCTTAAAAAGTTTACATTCTAGCAAAACAAGACATGCACAGATCACTACAGTGTACTTGCAAGTGCAGGACAGAAATAGCCCAAAATTCTATGAAAACACAGAGGAGGCGTTACCTATGCCAGACAGGTCTTTCAAGACTCTGGAGTTCTGCAGAAGGCAGATGGGGTACGAAGAACATCTGGGTAGAGGAATCAGTGGAACCTTAACCAGTCTGGGTTCCCTAAAGGTTGAACCCGGTGATAATCATAGGCAAGGAGACAATACAAATGGCCAACGGCCAAATTACAAAAGGCCTACCATGATCCACACCCTAAGTTAGGGCTGTGGACACAAAGAGGTCACATTGATCTGAGGCCTCAAGGAAACTCTAAAGAGAGAAGATGGGCAGCTCAGTAACATGGTCTCCCAAAAGTGCAGGAGGGTACTGACCCTGGCCTGAGAGAAAGAGAAGAGAAATCAGGAAGGGTTTGCAGAAATAAGCAGTAAAGCCTCAAATTTTATGTTGTTGTTTATGTCCCATTAGGAGACATAGGCTGTGATCAAGTCCTCATTTATAGAGAGGAGGAAAGGAAGAGATGCAAAGGCCAAGTATCTTTCATGGGGACCCAATCTCATTTGACATTTAAATCATGCTATTCCCAGACTTAAACTCATCACATACAGAAAGACATTCGCGCTCCTGATCCTGACCTTCATGGTCATATGTGACCTGCCGCTTGCCCGTCAGTCCACCTCATCTCATGCAATTCTCTGCCCCAGCCACACCGGACATCCTAGTACCTCAAACACAGTGCTAACTCTAGAATGCTGACCATGGCTGTTGCCTCTACCTGGAATGAACATCCCCCAAGAACTCTACAAGGCTGACTCTTTGGCATTAGGACCTCAGCTTAAATGCAATCTGTCTAGACCACACAATGGAATAGTCATCCGGTTTCTTTTCATTGTATCAGTCCAGTGTATTTTACCATAGCACGCATTACTACCTGGTAGCAGATCTTTAAAAAGAAAAAAAAATTGTGTATTTGATTATTGCCTACTTCCTCCAAAGGTAATCACCTTGAAAATCTCATCTGCCTTGTTCACAGGTATATCTGCAGCATCTCAAATAGCAGCCATCAACATGTATTTATTGAATGGATGAAGGAATAAATATAAGAATAAATGGAGAACTGTTCTCATTTCCCAGGCCCTCTGCTTTTCACGCTGTTTCTATGGGCTGCAGGGAGGAGAAAAGCAATCACCAAAGGGCACGCATGCTCCTGAGAAAAAGCTCGCTTTGAAAAATGAAGTGTTCCTTGTCATTAGCTTTCAGTCAAGCATCACAACAGGGGACTTTTGCATCAGGTGCTGTGATTGGACCTTGAGGGGTCTGTGATGCGGACCTGGCCCTCCTGTGAGCTGGAACAGATGGCTCCTTCACACACATCTAAATAAAGCTGTAATGGTGTTGGTCTGCAAACAAAGCACAGGCAAACCTTCCTTTACAAAAGAGAAGGTGCTCATGGGCGTTCTGTGAAAATCAGTATCTACAATGCCACTAATTTCCATTTTAGACACAGTGTATCTTCTTTCAGGGCATCTTGTCAATGGACTGCCATTCTTTCTAGTCTATTCTAATACTAACTAGTCCCCAGGGTTTCTCCCCTCCTGCACCCCCACCAAGATATCTTGCACACTCTTATCAGAGTTACCATCACAGAGCGTCACTCCCAGGATGCACTCCTCTCCCTCAATATCTGAGTAATGAGTTGCCTTCGATTATCTGATCAAGATAGAGAATCACACACATGTCTATAATTAGGCTGTGCTCTGATTAGCAAGTTGATGGCATAACCACAGGTGATGCCTTACAGCATAAGAAACATCCTGGAGAAGGAAGCCAGTGGGTTGTTAGGAAAGCCTACCAGGAAAACCACAGGGTTTTTCACACACAAAAAAGGAGGAGATGGTAGTGCACAAAATTATGATGTATGAAAATAAAATAAGGATGGTTCTTCTCTCTCCCATTCACTCAACTTGTAAGGAATTGGAAGAGTTATTTGCAGTAGCCCCCCGCAAGGAACCAGGAACACAGGTGAGGACATGTTAGTGTTCAAGTTTGTTTCATTCCCTTTCTTCCTCATGGAGTTGAGAAGCAGGTCTATATTCACTACTATTATGTCCCAATCACCAAGCACAGACAGTAGCACTTAACAAAGTTTCTTGAAATAATAAATAGATGAATAATGAAGGTGGTGCTCTAGTAAGGAGTTGTCTAGTGTCAGAGCTGACAAGAGATCATTAAGGAACAGAAGATGGAGGATGGTTGGGGAAGGAGCAGCTGGATTCCCACTTTCCCAGCACTGACCACGCCATGAAGGCCTTCCAGAGATAAGACACGGGGGCACAGAGAATCTTAGGTTTCATATTGCACTAGTTAGAAAGGCCCTTTATGTGTTTTTGTTTGTTGTCTGTGAGGTTAGGATTTTAGGGTTTCCTGGTTTATGTTTATACCTCATGGGTGCTAGAGAAACAGCATGTGGAGGTGAGTGAGCTTTGGATGTGAGGATTAAGACTTTATTTCCTGGGGCGCCTGGGTGGCTCAGTGGGTTAAGCCTCTGCCTTCAGCTCGGGTCATGATCTCAGGGTCCTGGGATGGAGCCCCGCATCGGGCTCTCTGCTTGGCAGGGAGCCTGCTTCCCTCTCTCTCTCTGCCTGCCTCTCTGCCTGCTTGTGATCTCTGTGTCAAATAAACAAAATCTGTAAAAAAAAAAAAAAAAAAAAAAAAAAAAAAGAAGAAGAAGACTTTATTTCGTGGCAAATCCCACATTTAGAAAATTTGTGGATAAAAAGAGAAACATAAGCAAGAAAGGAGAAAGAACAACTGCTCTATTAAGTCCCAATTATATGCTATGCCCTGAAGAATGGATTATATCTATCAATCTCAGGCAATTCTCAGAGCAAATTGGACAAGCAGGTGTTTTTTTTTTTTTAAGATTTTATTTATTTGAGAGAGAGAGAGAGAGAGCACAAGAAGTGGAGGGTCAGAGGGAGAAGCAGACTCCCTGCTGAGCAGGGAGCCCATTGCGGGACTTGACCCTGGGACTCCAAGACCATGACCTGAGCCAAAGGCAGTCACTTAAGCAGCTGAGCCTCCCAGGTGCCCCTGGCTGTTTTTCAACAAAGGAATTTGGATTTCAGAAAAGTAAAATAACTCTTCCATAAACAGCACACACAGGTGAGACCTGAGACTAGAATCCAGGTTTCCTTATTCCAGAGAAGTACTATTTTCCTTCTCCACGTTATCCCTAAAATATATTACCAGAAGTGGACTGTAATCTTCTCTTCACACATTACTTACGTAAATCTTTCATGGCTTTTATTTGCCCCAATTTTCCTGTTTCCCAAGGCACAACCAAGGACACTCAGATACAGGGATGGCAAATACCTGGTGCACATGCCATTGCTCCTACCTGGAGGGCAGACACCACCCATTATGGAGTTACAGAGTCTTTCCCATTGCACTCAGGTTTTCCCATTTGCATTCAGAGCTCCAAATTCAGTAACAAATAAGAATTTGCACACTTGTTGCTGTTCTTGTGTAGATGGTCCTGGGGAGACTGTGAGTGCCTTAGGAAAGGGATCAGACTGGAACTTAGAAAACCAACACTTCATCATACTGCTCTTGACTTTGGACAAGCCATTCAATTTTCTCTGAACCCCAATTTCCCCATTTCTAAAAAGAAAGCTTTGGGCTAAGTTAATTCTAAGTTCTCTTTCCCACTAAAATTGTGGAGGTGACAGAGGTACTTTAATTCTAGTAAATTAAAAAATAATTTACTAGTCTTATACTGTATCAAAAGTCTAACTACCTGATAAATTAATTATTGCCAAGGTTTTAATAAGTCCCTTTATTCTATGTGTTCATACCATTATGTAATGGTCTTATATTTCAAAAATGTTTCACAGATATAATGCTTGTACCCAAAAGATGGACTCTGCTGGGGAAATTTCACAGTTTATGGTAAGTGATGCTTTGGAGCAAGGGCACATGGTTCTTTTCTCTCTTCTTTCAAACAAATTACTGAGAAGAAGGAGGGTTTCGGGAATTGAGGCACAGGCTACGGATTCCAGTTCCTTATCATGTTTCATATTGTAAGCAAGGATGAAATGGATTCTGTTGACGTTAATGGGCAGAGTTTTGGCTCCAATAATCTCCTCTTAGCCCAAGACTAAGATGACTTTATGCACAGATAAGGAGGTAAGGATAGAGATCACTTTAGGAGGGTCCTACGAGCAGAAATAAACAGTATCAGCAGGGCTTACCCACTTGTAAGTCCAAGCCCCAGGATTAGCATTTATGTCCCCTTTTAGAGTCCTCAACTGCAGCCTGGGCTACTTCCAGACCTGCAAGTCCAATAGAGCAGACAGTGGACACATGTGGCTCTTTAATGAAAATTAAAAAAAAAAAAAAAAACCCTAAAAAATAATTTAAAACTTAAAATTAAAAATTTAGCTTCCCAATTACTCTAGCTATATCACAAGTGCTGAATAGCCAGTGGCTAGTGTCCATCTTATTGGATGGCACAGATAAAAATTTCATCGGTACAGAAAGCTCTGTTGGGCAATGCGTTTCTACATAAAGACGTTATTTGTGATACTCTGGAACATGAAAACTCTGACAATGCTTTTTGTGCTGGTGATATACGAGGTTTGCTTCCCCTCTAAGCTCATGCTCTTCAGTGCTCGCTAAGCACAATCTGGGGTGTACAGTATGGAGGCAGTTTTTGGTGGTGGTGGTCCATTTCACCTTGCTCATGCTCAACAGTGAGATGGAAGAAGCCTGAAATATTTCACCTTATATCAACCTTAAAAATGATGCCCTTATAGTGATTATAAAGTCCTGAACGACACTGTTGATTACAGTTTTGCTTCAAATACCATTATTTCTATCAATTATCAATAAATGCCCTTAAGCTTACAAAACATTTTAAGTGAACTCATTATCCAAGGTTTTTAGGGGGCCAATAGAGTAGCATTTCCCATTAAACTAGTTATAAGTTTATCTCATTCTCTAGGAATGTTTTGATCAAGAAAGACATTTCCTTTCCCTGCCAGGTTTTCTATTGGTGGAACACTGTGGTCACATTACCCTCCCATCTAAATCTCATTTATATTTCTACCCTGGGCCATTTCTCACTCCATTGAGCTCATTCAGAACAGTCTCCCATTTTTCAGGAAAAGTTGTTAATAAAGAAACTGGGAATTGGTTTTGGCAGACATATTTTGGATACCATACTTGATCAGTAGAATCTAAGATTCCTTTACTATTTATTTTCCTTTCTTCTATGCACATTACAGAAGAGAGCAAAAATTACAGAACTGTTAAGACATAAAATGTCTTACTGGCAGATCAGCCTCCTAGTTTTCTCTATACAGTCCTCACCCACCTACCTACCTAATAGACTGAACTAGTATAGCTCTTCCTTTCCACGGTGAAAATCATAAGTACTAAAAAAAAAAAATGGTTTCACTTACTTGTGGAGCAAAACAAATAACATGGAGGACATGGGGAGATGGAGAGGAGAAGGGAGTTGAGGCAAATTGGAAGGGGAGATGAACCATGAGAGACTATGGACTCTGAAAAACAATCTGAGGGTTTTGAAGGGGCAGGGGGTGGGAAGTTGGGGGAGCCAGGTTGTGGGTATTAAGGAGGGCACGTATTACATGGAGCACTGGGTGTGGTGCATAAACAATGAATTCTGTTACACTGAAAAGAGATAATTAAAAAAATTTTTAAAGATTGTATTTAATTATTTGGGGGTGGGGAGGGAAAGAGAGAGAGAGAGAGTAAAAGAGCAGGCAGAGGGAGAAACAGACTCCCCACTGAGGAGAGAGCCTAACTCCACTCTCTGGAACCCAGGGCTGGGATCATGACCTGAGCCAAAAGCAGAAGCTTAACCAACTGAGCCACTCAGGTGCCCCACAAAAATGTTTTTAAAGATTAAGCAGAGTTTTATTAGGGGGAATGTGGAGGTGGGGGGTGAGGGAGAAAAAGACAGAAAAATACTTAGTGGGCAGATACAAAGAAATAACTTAAAGCCAATGTAGTAAACAAGAAAGGCCAGTTTCCCTAGGGTGGTATTGAATATACAGATGCAGTTTCTAAAGACTGGCAATCAGGACTTACCTTCCATTTGAAAAAGAAGGGGTAACTTTGCAAAGTTCCAAAAAGTGGCAGAAAGTAAACTGAGACATTCCATAACAATAAAGCCTGCATATATCTTCTCTTTATTATTGAAAGGGGATAAGGAATAGTCTACCTCCCATAGACTAAGAATCAGACTATTGGAGGAAGAAATTTTCTGAGGTTCTAAATGGGTAGAGGAAATCTGTAATTAATCAAAATTCCAGCTCAAGGTCTTATGTGGACATGGAGTCGAAATTCACATTATCCATATTACATTGGAATCTCAATATCAGAAAAACCAAACCAAAACAAACAAACAAAAAAACTGGCTGAGGATCAGTAAACCCTCAGATCCTTACTCAAATGTAAAACCACTTTATAAAAACACTTCGACAACAAAGGTACATGAGCTTTCATGGTACATGAGCTTTCAGCAACAATTTGCTAAAGATAAGCTCAAATAACAAAGAAAACCACATGTATATTCTGAAGGGAGAGAAAGAAAACACTAAGAGAATTAGAATACCATGAACATGAGATAATAGAAAAATCTGGGGATGATTATAAAATAAGCATAATTAAAATGAACAGAGGTAACAATAGAAACAATTAACAATAGGGGCACCTGGATGGCTCAGTGGGTTAAAGCCTCTGCCTTTGGCTCAGGTCATGATCCCAGGGTCCTGGGTTAGAGCCCCGCCTTGGGCTCTCTGCTCAGCAGGGAGCCTGCTTCCCTTCCTCTCTCTCTCTGCCTGCCTCTCTACTTGGGATCTCTGTCTGTCAAATATAAAAGAAATTTTAAAAATCTTAAAAAATAAACAATTAACAATTAATAGAAACAATAGAAGAAAAACTGAGGGGCAGCTGGGTTGCTCAGTCAGTTAACTGTCTTCAGCTCAGGTCGTGGTCTCAGGGTTCTGGGAGGGAGCCCTGCTTTGGGCTCCCTGCTCATCAGGGAATCTGCTTCTTGCTCTCCCTCTGCCTTCCCCTTCACCCCCAACCACCACTTGTGCTCTCAAATAAATAATAAAGTCTTAAAAAAAAAAAAAAGGAAAAGAAAAATTGATCAGAGAACTCTAACTCAAAAAAAATCTAGTCGCAAAATTATGAAAGCAATATATAGAAAATTATAAGATCAAAAAAAATTTTTGTGGGGGGGAGAGCTGGGAGTGGTGGGGGGGGAGGGAGAGAGAGAGAGAATCCCAACCAGGCTCCACATCCAGCAAGGAGCTGGACAAGGAGCTCAATCTCACAACCCTGAGATCATGACCTAAGCCAAAACCAAGAGTCGGATACTTAACCAAGACACCAAGGTGCCACTAAATTTATTCAAAATTTTAAAAATTATTTCAGGGTGCCTGGGTGGCTCAGTGGGTTAAAGCCTCTGCCTTCGGCTCAGGTCATGATCTCAGGGTCCTGGGATCGAGCCCCGCATCAGGCTCTCTGCTTAATGGGGAGCCTGCTTCCTCCTCTCTCTCTGCTTGCTTCTCTGCCTACTTGTGATCTCTGTATGTCAAATAAATAAGTAAAATCTTTAAAAATAAATAAATAAATAAAAATAAAATTATTTCAACCTGGAAATATATAGAATAAGTTTTAGCACGTGAACTGCTTTAAGCCTGTTTTCCTCTCCACTTGTAACAACGTTCCATGCACATATGTCTATATATGTGTACACAGACATATGTGAAGTAGCTTTATTTTTTTTTTTAAAGATTTTATTTATTTATTGAGAGAGAGAGAGTGAGAGAGAGCATGAGCGAGGAGAAGGTCACAGAGAGAAGCAAACTCCCTGTGGAGCCAGGAGCCCGATGCGGGACTCGATCCTGGGACTCCAGGATCATGACCTGAGCCGAAGGCAGTCGTCCAACCAACTGAGCCACCCAGGCGTCCCAGTGAAGTAGCTTTAGAAGTAGTTTTATAATTAAAGTATTATCTACACTGAAAAACTTCTAACGGCAGTTGATATATCTTCTGATATTTGCTCATACATTTTGGTCATTTGTCTAAAAGCTCACATAACTTATTTGGATTTTCTTGTATCAGTAAGTCATTTCCTCCTCTTGGTATGAAAAACAATACTCCAAAAACTGTATCTGTGCATATTTTGTGCGGGTGTATGCTTTGCTAGAGGTGAGAATACTGGAAATAGAATAATTGTGTCAAAAACTACATGTATTTAAATTTTTGATAAAAATGTACAAATTGGACTAAAAAAAAAAAAAAAAGCCACTTAGCCTGCACAAAGAAGCTCTGATCATACCGGTCTTACATTGCTGGATTCTGAAAGAGTTTTTGCTTAATAAAATAAGTAAAAATCTGGGGCTCCAAGTAGCTTGAAAAGGTACCAAGTCAATTGAATTTAAGGTCTCTTCCAACTTTGACAGAGTGGACATAGTTGAAGAATGGGGTCAGAAACTCCCTCTTCTCTTTGCAGGTCCATGAAATACCGGTAGGTGAAAAACCACAAAGGGGCTTTTTAGCATCTACAGTTTATTCCATGTGCATCTTATCTTTGAGCTTCGCTACCACCTCCTGTGCTCAGCTCAGTAAGCTCCAAAGGACTTGTTCTCCCCCCATAAGCAGCAACACACTGAGTCTTGCACCTGCGTCTCCTTTTTCTGGACACTGGAGACTCCTGCTCAGCCACTGTGCGTGGCTTCCAACCTGTTAAAGCCAGCCAATGTCCCTCGAAGGAGCAGTTCATCTGAGAGTGATTCAGAAACCAATAAAGATGGCAAATCACTTTATGGAAATCAGCTTTTAATTATTCATTGGCAATTTGACTGCAATCCGGCAGGTGTCCTGATAGGATGAGGATGACTTGATAAGTGGATTTATTTTTTTCCTCTGTAAAACACGTTCAATTTACATATCTCTCCCAAAATCCACCTGAAATTTTCCAACTTGAAGAGGCCACGGGGAAGAACCAGTCCATTGCTTCCAGAATGAGTAATTCAGTAAAGATATCATCATTCACTTATTGAATAATTTTTATCATATGCTAATGAATTGTTTGTGGAAGAGACAAGAAAAAGGAATGATTTAAAGAGAAACAACATGAAATAAACTGATATAAGGTCATTTTTTCACATTTCCTCCAACCCTATCCTAAAAAATGGCAGGCAGTGTGGTATTATGGGGGAAAAATGAATTTTGAATGGATAGACCTGGGTCTGAAGGAAAATGTCCCCAGTCATTGGCTGAATAACCCCAACAAACCAATCTCTGAGCCTCTATTTCCTCATATGCAAATATGAGGGCATTAAAACCTTGAATGAAGAATGAAAATATAACATGTGTGCCTGAAAACTTGTCGGTTTTTATAACCGACAGTGGATATTATCGTTATGCAGCAAACTGTTCTTTGAAGTGTCTTGGAAGGCTAATCTCTAGCTAGCTGGGGCCTGAGGGCATACGGCAGTTTACAAACTGTCTATAGGCCCATTTACATCTGATTTCATCTGGGAGGTTGGGAGTGTGGAATTCAGAAACTACTCAGTCATCTTTTCAACCTCCCCCTAGTAGCAAAAGGCCTCTTAAATGAATGGCCTATAGATTCAAGCTTTGGAGATAGAATGGAACCTCCCCCATTCCCTTTAATTTTATCATTAGGACCATGGCCATGAACAGAATAAAATAGGGCATGGAAAATATCTTTCCTAAGCTTTGAATTGTTCTTCAAACATAACAGTGGCATCCTTGGATCTTAAACTTGGTACAGATCTGATTATTACTAATTGTGGAGTGTCCATACATGAGAAGATCAAGACAGGACAGGCATTCCTAACTTAACCTCTCTTAATATGTTGGTTTCAATTTATTCCCTAATGAGACTCTTCACTAGCAAAAATCCAGTTCATTCCTGTGATCCTTTCCTCTCTCCCATTTATGCCCTTTTCTTCCTTCTATCCTCTCAGTGCTCCTGGTTCTTTTTCATAGAGTGAAAATTGTTTTGTGAAAATCTAAAAGGGGACAGAAGAGAAAAAATAGTTTGGTCATTTTGGTATATGAAACATTTCACACTTATTTTTGTTCATCACCTAACTCCTTCTTACCTCTCTAGCCCAATCTTTCACTGTTATTTTACTCAGGCCATTTGCTTTGTGAGGATAGAAAGAGTCCCTGATCTATCAAGTTACTTTATTATGGATCTTTCTGAAGCTCTGGAGAACAGACAAGCAATAAACTGCATTCCAGTTTCCCTGAACCCCACCCATGCTTAGTTTGGTGCTATGTGCAAAGTCTAAAGAGGGAAGGCATCTAGTAAGGACCAGAAATCTGATAGGAGGAAAGGTAACATCTATCCCTGAGACATGGAGAACCTATGAGGACTATGCAGTTTTTGTAAGGCAGATGCTCCTGCATACCCCAAAGGGGGAAAGAGGACTGGGACTGAGAATATGTGCTTTCATGTGACTCTCTGCATATCTGGAAACTTTTCCCTCTTTTTCTTGAAGAAAATAAAAGGCCTTGGAATTTTCATAAATAAGACAGAGGTGGGGGGCATCTGGGTGGCTCAGAGGGTTAAGCCTCTACCTTCGACTCTGGGCATGATTCCCCGCATTGGGCTTTCTGCTCAGTGGGGAACCTGCTTCCCCTCCTCTCTCTGCCTACCTGCTTGTGATCTCTCTCTCTCTCTGTCAAATAAATAAATAAATAAAATCTTTAAAAAAAAAAAAACACACAGAAGGGGAGGCTAGCCTATTTCTATTAGGAGACAATAAGAAGAAATGGTAAGAAAGAGAAAAGCAGGCAGAGAAAGAAAAAAGGAGAAAGAGCCAGAGAAAAAAGAAAATGGGAAACTGGGAGAGGGACATGTAGAAAGAAATAGAATGAATGAGAAAAAAAAGAATCATGAAAGGTAGATAGAATAAAACAAAACTAAGCAAAAAGAATCATTAAGATTCTTGGGACAGAGGGTAAGTGTTTCAGCAAAGGATCAAGGAAAATAATACTGTGTCAAAGTCAACACCAGATTAAATTTAAAAGTTTGGAAGGAAATCGTGGTAAAATTAAGTCTAATAGAATAGAAAGAGGATGGCAAAAAGGAGAGGCACTAGACAGCTGGGGACTGAGGCAGAGAGCGCAATGAGGGATTGAGTGGGGGAGAAAAAAAAGTCAAATGCAAACCCTGGAGGGTGTTGGGGTTTGTTGACAGACAGCATGAGGTTAAGAGGAAGGAGACTCCGACTCAGATCAAGTGCTCTAATTCGTGACCTGTTTGACCTGAGCAAGTTGAGTCAACACTAGGGACCTCTGTGTTTTTATCTGTGAAATATGATGGATGGTCTAGGTAGATGGTGAAGTCCCTCCTAACTCGAAGAAGGTTTTGAAATCTCAAAGCTGAGACCAATGATCCAAGAAGGATGGAAACTCAGGATGATGTTGCAGATGGCGTGATAACCTGAGATGTGACTAGAGCCGGACTGTGTGGAAAGCCCTCCTCACAAAGGGCCTCAAGTACAAGCTGACAGTGAGGTAGGAGAAAGAATGGTAGACTGGCAAGTTTGGTCTCTGCCAGAAACTGTGTGGCCTTGGGCTCTGTTTTCTATGTGCATGATACATATGGATTTGTGTGTTTAGTGTCGGAAGCTGGGAGATAGATGGGTTGGACCAACTCCTAAGTAACCTACGCCAATGCATGCCAGGGACAAAGCAGCCAGGCACCGCAGAGAACCAGGAATGGCGTACCTTGCCTTAAGGCGGGGAGTGGTTGGCACTTGACTTCAACTAATTATACACATGGGTGTGAAAGTCAAGCATTACCAGATCTTCTAATGTTTTCAAAAGAAGTCTGAATTTCTGGTATATGCAAAGAAGTGTAATGGTCAAAAAAAACAGGGAGTGGGGCGCCTGGGTGGCTCAATGGGTTAAAGCCTCTGCCTTCAGCTCAGGTCATGATCCCGGTGTCCTGGGATCGAGCCCCGCATCGGGCCCTCTACGCAGCGGGGAGCCTGCTTCCTCCTCTCTCTCTGCCTACTTGTGATCTCTGTCAAATAAATAAATAAAATCTTTTAAAAACAAAACAAAACAAAACAAAACACCTTAGGGAGGATTTCAGCCTAACAAAATATGAATGGAGTCATCAGCTTGTAGCATCCAACACCTGGAATAAATGCTCTTCTAAAAGGGCTGTTCATGGGTGCCTGGGTGGCTCAGTGGGTTAAACCTCTGTCTTCCACTCAGATCATGATACCAGGGTCCTGGGATGGAGCTCCGTATCAGGCTCTCTGCTCAGCGGAGAGCCTGCTTCCCTCTCTCTCTGCCTATCTCTCTGCTTACTTGTGATCTCTCTCATTCTGTCAAATAAATAAATAAAATAAAATCTTTTTTTTAAAGGGCTTGACACACTTAAAAAAATAATAATAAAACCTCTACTCATTTAAAAATAAATAAAAAATAAATACACTGTTCCAGGTACTCCAATTCTATGATTCCCTAACATAAGGAAGAGGGAGTTCTTAGATATGAAAATCAAGGGTAAGTTATAGAGGGAGTAGATCAGGAAAGATGCTTAACGCCATTTTCTCTTCTATTCTTTGCTTTTGTCCCCATGATTAATTGGTTTAATCCTCCCATTTCAGTCCAATGCTACCAGTAGCAGGGCTTCTTCCATGCTACTCACGTCTCCTTATGTTCTCTACTATCCTTGGCTCTGTCCTTTCCCTCTGACAGCCTCTCCTCCATTTTAAAATACATCCCTGTTTCACATTCCTGGTCTTTTTCTCTTTGTTGCCTCCATCCCCCTGCTCCTGCCCTTGCTCCCCATGACTCAGAGCCCTGGGGTAGAACCAGCCCTGGTATCTGAAGGCAAGTGAAATTCTGCTATATGGGAAGTTAAAAGTATTTCTGTGGTAGGATATTCAATCATTTGAATCCCTGATAGGGACAGTTCTTTTTATGTCTTCCAGCAATAAATCCAGGCTGTATCTAATCTCTGATCTTAGAGAGAAGAGAATTAACCAGCTGAGAGTGTGACTAGAAATGAAACCCACAGAGAAGGGAGTGAAAAAGAGACCACTTTATCTATGTGTGCGCACAGCACAGTAACATAGAATCTGTGAGCACGGGAGAAAAGCACAAATCTCGAGCGCTCTTTCCTCATCAATCTACAGCACCTCTTAAAATGCTTGAGATTTCCCTTCTTCTAAAATTCTTTTTTTGCCCCTCCATCATCCTTCCTGTACCTGTAAGAAACCCCCTGATTATCATGTTCTACTTACTTAGATGGCCTTAGTCATTTCTTTGTTTTTGCTTTCTGGTTTCTCTCTCAAAAGGTACTGTTTTTGTTTCCCCTACCAGATCATGAACAGTATCTGTCTCACTCAACACTGTATCTTCTTTGTTTATTGTGTGTCTGGGGGGAAATGGGTAGTTACTGGTTTGCATAAAATCTCCCTCTCTCACATAAACACACTACACTGATGTTCTCACCTGACTTCCAGTGGTGTTCATAGTCTCCCAGGATCAAACAGGACTTCCACTGAAAATGCCCTATCTACTGTAATTGGCTCGTCTCTACTGGGATGTTAAAGGATAGTGACTAACACTTTTATTTCATCCCCTGCCCCAAACACTCCTTCGTTCATTGTAGAGAGTCAGTTTTTTTTTTAAAGATTTTATTTATTTATTTGATAGAGATCACAAGTGGGCAGAGAGGCAGGTAGAGAGAGAGGAGGAAGCAGGCTTCCCGCTGAGCAAAGAGCCCGATGTGGGGCTCGATCCCAGGACCTGGAGATCATGACCTGAGCCGAAGGCAGAGGCTTTAACCCACTGAGCCACCCAGGCGCCCCTAGAGAGTCAGTTTTAAAAATAAATTTCTTGGGAGTAGGGGGAGGAGTCAAGATGGCGGAGAAGTAGCAGCTGAGACTACTTCAGGTAGTGGGAGATCAGCTAAATAGCTTATCTAAAGATTGCAAACACCTACAAATCCAACGGGAGATTGAAGAGAAGAACAGCAATTCTAGAAACAGAAAATCAACCACTATCGGCAAGGTAGGACTGGCGGAGAAGTGAATCCAAAGCGACGGGAAGATAGACCGCAGGGGGAGGGGCCGGCTCCCGGCGAGCGGCGGAGCAACGGAGCACAAAATCAGGACTTTTAAAAGTCTGTTCCGCTGAGGGACATCGCTCCAGAGGCTTAACTGGGGTGAAGCCCAGGCAGGGTCAGTGCGGCCTCAGGTCCCACAGGGTCACAGAAGGATCAGGGGTGTCTGAGTGTCGCAGAGCTTACCTGTATTAGAACAGGGAAGCCGGCTACAGAGACAGAGCCGAGGAGTGAGCTCTAAACTCGGGGTTACCTTGAACCGGTTGCAGGCTTGGTCAGCTGGGAGCGCGGCCGGAGGCCAGGGTGGCGGGAGTCATTGGGCGCTGTTCTCTGAGAGCGCACTGAGGAGTGGGGCCCCGGGCTCTCGGCTCCTCTGGGCCGGAGACCAGGAGGCCGCCATCTTCACTCTGGTCTTCCAGAACTCTACAGAAAGCGCTCAGGGAACAAAAGCTCCCGAAAGCGAACCCGAGCGGATTACTCAGCACGGCCCCTGGTAAGGGCGGTGCAACTCCGCCTGGGGCAAAGACGCTTGAGAATCACTACAACAGGCCCCTCCCCCAGAAGATCAATGGGAAACCCAGCCAGGACCAAGTTCACCTACCAAGGAGTGCAGTTTCAATACCAAGGAGAGCGGCGGAATTCCAGAGGAGAAGAAAGCAAAGCACGGAACTCATGGCTTTCTCCCCATGATTCTTTAGCCTTACAGTTAATTGAATTTTTTTTCTTTTTCAATTTTTTTTTCTCTTCTTCTGCTAAATTTTTTTTAACTTTTACCGTTTTCTTTTTTAACGTTTTTTAAATAGTTTATCTAATATATATATATTTTTTCCTTTTTATATTTTTTCTTTATCGGCTTTCTCTTTTTAATAGTTTCTTTTTTTCTTTCTTTCTGAACCCCTTTTTATCCCCTTTCTCCCCCATCATGATTTGGGATCTCTTCTGATTTGGCTAAAGCATATTTTCCTGGGGTTGTTGCCACCCTTTTAGCATTTTACTTGCTCCTTCATATACGCTTATCTGGACAAAATGACAAGGCGGAAAAATTCACAACAAAAAAAAGAACAAGAAGCAGTACCAAAGGCTAGGGTCCTAATCAATACAGAAATTGGTAATATGTCAGATCTAGAGTTCAGAATGACGATTCTCAAGGTTCTAGCCAGGCTTGAAAAAGGCATGGAAGATATTAAAGCAACCCTCTCGGGAGATATAAAAGCCCTTTCTGGAGAAATAAAAGAACTAAAATCTAACCAAGTTGAAATCAAAAAAGCTATTAATGATGTGCAATCAAAAATGGAGGCTCTCACTGCTAGGATAAATGAGGCAGAAGAAAGAATTAGCAATATAGAAGACCAAATGACAGAGAATAAAGAAGCTGAGCAAAAGAGGGATAAACAGCTACTGGACCACGAGGGGAGAATTCGAGAGATAAGTGACACCATAAGACGAAACAACATTAGAATAATTGGGATTCCAGAAGAAGAGGAAACAGAGAGGGGAGCAGAAGGTATATTGGAGAGAATTATTGGAGAGAATTTCCCCAATATGGCAAAGGGAACAAGCATCAAAATTCAAGAGGTTCAGAGAAACCCCCTCAAAATCAATAAGAATAGGTCCACACCCCATCACCTAATAGTAAAATTGACAAGTCTTAATGACAAAGAAAAGATCCTGAAAGCAGCCCGGGAAAAGAAGTCTGTAACGTACAATGGTAAAAATATTAGATTGGCAGCAGACTTATCCACAGAGACCTGGCAGGCCAGAAAGAGCTGGCATGATATATTCAGAGTACTAAATGAGAAAAACATGCAGCCAAGAATACTATATCCAGCTAGGCTATCATTGAAAATAGAAGGAGAGATTAAAAGCTTCCAGGACAAACAAAAACTGAAAGAATTTGCAAATACCAAACCAGCTCTACAGGAAATATTGAAAGGGGTCCTCTAAGCAAAGAGAGACCCTAAAAGTAGTAGATCAGAAAGAAACAGAGACAATATACAATAACAGTCACCTTACAGGCAATACAATGGCACTAAATTCATATCTCTCAATACTTACCCTGAATGTTAATGGGCTAAATGCCCCAATCAAAAGACACCGGGTATCAGAATGGATAAAAAAACAAAACCCATCTATATGTTGCCTACAAGAAACTCATCTTAAACCCAAAGACACCTCCAGGTTTAAAGTGAGGGGGTGGAAAAGAATTTACCATGCTAATGGACATCAGAAGAAAGCAGGAGTGGCAATCCTTATAGCAGATCAATTAGATTTTAAGCCAAAGATTATAATAAGAGATGAGGAAGGACACTATATCATACTCAAAGGAACTGTCCAACAAAAACATCTAACAATTTTAAATATCTATGCCCCTAACGTGGGAGCAGCCAATTATATAAACCAATTAATAACAAAATCAATGAAACACATCTACAATAATACAATAATAGTAGGGGATTTTAACACTCCCCTCACTGAAATGGACAGATCATCCAAGCAAAAGATCAACAAGGAAATCAAGGCCTTAAATGACACACTGGGCCAGATGGACATCACAGATATATTCAGAACATTTCATCCCAAAGCAACAGAATACACATTCTTCTCTAGTGCACATGGAACATTCTCCAGAATAGATCACATTCTTGGTCCTAAATCAAGTCTCAACCGGTATCAAAAGATTGGAATCATTCCCTACATATTTTCAGACCACAATGCTCTGAAGCTAGAACTCAATCACAAGAGGAAATCTGGAAAGAACCCAAATACATGGAGATTATACAGCATCCTTCTAAAGAATGAATGGGTCAACCAGGAAATTAAGGAAGAATTGAAAAAATTCATGGAAACAAATGATAATGAAAACACAACGGTTCAGAATCTGTGGGACACAACAAAGGCAGTCTTGAGAGGAAAATATATAGCGGTACAAGCCTTTCTCAAGAAACAAGAAAGGTCTCAGGTACACAACCTAACCCTACACCTAAAGGAGCTGGAGGAAGAACAAGAAAGAAACCCTAAACCCAGCAGGAGAAGAGAAATCATAAAGATCAGAGCAGAAATCAATGAAATAGAAACCAAAAAAACAATAGAACAAATCAACGAAACTAGGAGCTGGTTCTTTGAAAGAATTAATAAGATTGATAAACCCCTGGCCAGACTTATCTAAAAGAAAAGAGAAAGGACCCAAATAAATAAAATCATGAATGAAAGAGGAGAGATCACAACGAACACCAAAGAAATACAGACAATTATAAGAACATACTATGAGCAACTCTACGCCAACAAATTTGACAATCTGGAAGAAATGGATGCATTCCTAGAGACATATCAACTACCACAACTGAACCAGGAAGAAATAGAAAGCCTGAACAGACCCATAACCAGTAAGGAGATTGAAACAGTCATCAAAAATCTCCAAACAAACAAAAGCCCAGGGCCAGATGGCTTCCCGGGGGAATTCTACCAAACATTTAAAGAACTAATTCCTATTCTCCTGAAACTGTTCCAAAAAATAGAAATAGAAGGAAAACTTCCAAACTCATTTTATGAGGGCAGTATCACCTTGATCCCAAAACCAGACAAGGATCCCATCAAAAAAGAGAACTACAGACCAATATCCTTGATGAACACAGATGCAAAAATTCTCGCCAAAATACTAGCCAATAGGATTCAACAGTATATTAAAAGGATTATTCACCACGACCAAGTGGGATTTATTCCAGGGCTGCAAGGTTGGTTCAACATCCGCAAATCAATCAATGTGATACAACACATTAATAAAAGAAAGAACAAGAATCATATGATACTCTCCATAGACACTGAAAAAGCATTTGACAATGTACAGCAACCCTTCCTGATCAAAACTCTTCAAAGTGTAGGGATAGACGGCACATACCTCAATATTATCAAAGCCATCTATGAAAAACCCACCGCAAATATCATTCTCAATGGAGAAAAACTGAAAGCTTTTCCGCTAAGGTCAGGAACACGGCAGGGATGTCCGTTATCACCACTGCTATTCAACATAGTACTAGAAGTCCTAGCCTCAGCAATCAGACAACAAAAGGAAATTAAAGGCATCCAAATCGGCAAAGAAGAAGTCAAACTATCATTCTTTGCAGGGAATATGATACTCTATGTGGAAAACCCAAAAGACTCTACTCCAAAACTGCTAGAACTTGTACAGGAATTCAGTAAAGTGTCAGGATATAAAATCAAAGCACAGAAATCAGTTGCATTTCTCTACACCAACAACAAGACAGAAGAAAGAGAAATTAAGGAGTCCATCCCATTTACAATTGCACCCAAAACTATAAGATACCTAGGAATAAACCTAACCAAAGAGACTAAGAATCTATACACAGAAAACTATAAAGTACTCATGAAAGAATTTGAGGAAGACACAAAGAAATGGAAAAATGTTCCATGCTCCTGGATTGGAAGAATAAATATTGTGAAAATGTCTATGCTACCTAAAGCAATCTACACATTTAATGCAATTCCTATCAAAGTACCATCCATTTTTCTCAAAGAAATGGAACAAATAATCCTAAAATTTATATGGAACCAGAAAAGACCTCGAATAGCCAAAGGAATATTGAAAAAGAAAGCCAAAGTTGGTGGCATCACAATTCCGGACTTCAAGCTCTATTACAAAGCTGTCATCATCAAGACAGCATGGTACTGGCACAAAAACAGACACATAGATCGATGGAACAGAATAGAGAGCCCAGAAATAGACCCTGAACTCTATGGTCAACTCATCTTCGACAAAGCAGGAAAGAATGTCCAATGGAACAAAGACAGCCTCTTCAATAAATGGTGTTGGGAAAATTGGACAGCCCCATGCAGAAAAATGAAATTGGATCATTTCCTTACACCACACACGAAAATAGACTCAAAATGGATGAAGGATCTCAATGTGAGAAAGGAATCCATCCAAATCTTTGAGGAGAACACAGGCAGCAACCTCTTCGACCTCAGCCGCAGCAACATCTTCCTAGGAACATCACCAAAGGCAAGGGAAGCAAGGGCAAAAATGAAATATTGGGATTTTATCAAGATCAAAAGCTTTTGCACAGCAAAGGAAACAGTTAACAAAACCAAAAGACAACTGACAGAATGGGAGAAGATATTTGCAAATGACATATCAGATAAAGGGCTAGTGTCCAAAATCTATAAAGAACTTAGCAAACTCAACACCCAAGGACAAATAATCCAATCAAGAATGGGCAGAGGACATGAACAGACATTTCTGCAAAGAAGACATCCAGATGGCCAACAGACACATGAAAAAGTGCTCCATATCACTCGGCATCAGGGAAATACAAATCAAAACCACAATGAGATATCACCTCACACCAGTCAGAATGGCTAAAATTAACAAGTCAGGAAATGACAGATGCTGGTGAGGAGGCGGAGAAAGGGGAACCCTCCTACACTGTTGGTGGGAATGCAGGCTGGTGCAACCACTCTGGAAAACAGCATGGAGGTTCCTCCAAATGTTGAAAATAGAACTACCCTATGACCCAGCAATTGCACTGCTGGGTATTTACCCTAAAGATACAAACGTAGTGATCCGAAGGGGCACATGCACCCGAATGTTTATAGCAGCAATGTCTACAATAGCCAAACTATGGAAAGAACCTAGATGTCCATCCACAGACGAATGGATAAAGAAGATGTGGTATATATACACAATGGAATACTATGCAGCCATCAAAAGAAATGAAATCTTGCCATTTGCGACGACGTGGATGGAACTAGAGGGTATCATGCTTAGCGAAATAAGTCAATCGGAGAAAGACAAGTATCATATGATCTCCCTGATATGAGGGAGAGGAGATGCAACATGGAGGGTTAAGGGGGTAGGAGAAGAGTAAATGAAACAAGATGGGATTGGGAGGGAGACAAACCATAAGTGACTCTTAATCTCACAAAACAAACTGAGGGTTGATGGGGGGAGGGGGGTTGGGAGAGGGGGGGTGGGGTTATGGATATTGGGGAGGGTATGTGCTATGGTGAGTGCTGTGAAGTGTGTAAACCTGGCGATTCACAGACCTGTACCCCTGGGGATAAAAATATATGTTTATAAAAAATAAAATTAAAAAAAAATTTCTTGGGAGTAAAGTGACTTGAATTCTTATATAGTTTGTTCCTCTCCTCATCGACATGAACTTGGCTAACATACTAGAACTCTCTGAGACAGCATTTTCCCACCACTAACGTGAAGACTTCATGATCTCTCATACCTATTTGCATGTTTTAAAATACAATTTTATTTTGATTTGGTCATTCTATTTGAGTATTTTTCTTGTCTGAGTTTGAGAATTCCTCCTAATAAATATAAGCAACAAGGATCTGTGGCTCTGCTCCACTGTTCAAGAGTCATCCCACTTAGGAGCAGGAGGAGAAGAGAAAACAAAGTTAAACACAACAGAAAAGCGATAAAGCCACAGCGATCCTTTCTGTATACATCCTGCTGGGAAGAAATACTGTTCCAAACAGCTGAGCAAGGGGAACTAGGAAGGAGTGTGTGTGAGGAGAGGAAATGAGAGGCCCTGTCTGTGGCCTCTCTCAGTAAGTCATACTCTTTTTGTAGGGGCTCAGGCTGTTTCAAATGTAAAATGAAGGCTTATAATAAGTGATCTCGGAAATTTTCTCTGGGCTCTGACATTCCAGGATTGGAAAAAAAGCAGTATTAAAAGTGAATTATCCTGGGGCGCCTGGGTGGCTCAGTGGGTTAAAGCCTCTGCCTTCGGCTCAGGTCATGATCTCAGGGTCCTGGGATCGAGCCCCACATCGGGCTCTCTGCTCCGCGGGGAGCCTGCTTCCTCCTCTCTCTCTGCCTGCCTCTCTGCCTCCTTGTGATTTCTGTCTGTCAAATAAATAAATAAATCTTAAAAAAAAAAATTAAAAAAAAAAAGTGAATTATCCTGATACATGCATCATAAAGTACCATGTCGCAAAGGAAACTCCAAGTTGGGGGGCTTTACCAGCCAATGTAGGTGTGCACACTCTGCCCCCCTCCTGATCTGTAAAACTCTTTTTCCATACGTATAGATCTGCTTTTCTTCTCCCTTCCTCTTGTCTTACAGAAAATGACATCTTGTTTACTTCTAATACTTGAAATAATTATTTCAGACGCACATTCTCTTTGACTGTCAGCACACTTAAAAGAACACGTTCAATACATCAAAGGCATCAACTAATTTAAGAAAAATATAATACACCAAGCAGACAAAGGTATCTTTCCAGAAATACGTTTTCCTGCTCTGATAAAACAAAAAACAAAACAAACAAAAAAACCACACTTTAAGTATGCATTGATACATTCCAAAACCCCCATGTCTTTACTTCTACTCTATTTGTATAGAGTTAACATAATATCCATCTCCATATATCTTTTTTTTAACTGCATTTTTCTTTTCTCTGTTTTCTGTATCTTTTTTTCTAGTTCTTTTCTCCATATGAATTCCTACTCTCTGTATCCTCAGGTACGTAACGAGAAAGATAAATGAACATATAGACATGAGGCAATGAGGCCAACTTCACAGTTGTAACGTAGCTGTGCCTCCATAGACTGAATAATCTACAGCAAAGCTAAGAACATTAAAATCTGGTCCCTCCTGCTGTCTGGTAGAAAACTATACTCATCTCTCTATGATCCAGCAATTAATTCCATACCTGGTTACGTCCTCGACATAAAGACATGCAACTGAAAGTTCACAATGACACTATCTGAGATGGCCAAACAATAGAACCCATCGAAACACTTCTAAAAAGTAAGGTGAAAAGTAGTTTCATGGTCTCACAATGGATTAGGATACAGCAGTTAGAGTAACCAACAAACAACATAGTACAGGACTTTGATTTAAAGCCCAGCAAGACTGTGGGGCCTCACTCTCTTTTCTGGCCTCCCCTGACTCCTCTAACCACTGCAGCACTCAACAGATGCTGTGGGGAAAATTAGCCTAGCATTGGGTCACTTCCCAATGTAAACCTCTCATACCAACCCAGAGATCTGCCAGAAGTTCCACTTGCTTTCCTTCTGCTCAGCAGTCTCTCTATGGCTAGCCTTCTCTCCAGTCTGTGCCTAGACTTGAGAAATGCCCCCAGGAAAGAAAGCATGGCTTCTGCTAGCCTAGGAAAGGTTTTCTTTCCTCTCTGGAATTTAATTTCTTCTATACTTTTTGTCTTGACAGATTTTTTAAGTCACATTTTATTTATTTTTTTTTTATTTTTTTTTTTTAAAGATTTTATTTATTTATTTGACAGAGAGAAATCACAAGTAAGCAGAGAAGCAGGCAGAGAGAGAGGAGGAAGCAGGCTCCCTGCTGAGCAGAAAGCCCTATGCGGGGCTTGAACCCAGGACCTGGGATCATGACCTGAGCCGAAGGCAGTGGCTTAACCCACTGAGCCACCCAGGCGCCCCTTAAATCACATTTTAAAAAGATGCTATCTTGGGGGATGCCTGGGTGGCTCAGTTGGTTAAGTGTCTGCCTTTGGCTCAGGTCATGATCTCAGGGTCCCTAGATCAAGTCCCCATCAGGGTCCTTGCTTAGTAGGGAGCCTGCTTCTCCCTCTACCTGCCGCTCTCCCTGCTTGTGTATGCTTGTGCTCTCTCTCTGACAAAATCTTTAAAAAATAAAAATAAAGATGTTATTTTTGTGATTTGTAGGGTTTTTTTTTTTCCCCTTTCATCATTATGAAAGAGGCATAATTTGCTGCTACCTTCTACCTTAGTCAGAAGCAGTCTTCTCAAGTTTGAGTTGAGTTCTACTTATTAGCTTTGTAAATTTAGGCAACATCTCTGACTTGGTCCTTCATCTTGGATGGGGAAATAAAAACAACAACAGATAAAACAAGATCTCCTCCATAGGGCTTGTGGGAAAATTCAATGTGTTAAGACATGAAATATGTTCTAAATGATGCCTGGCATATGATAAGAAGTCTTTTTAAATGGCATCCATAAACTTATCTAGATTTATAGATACTAAAAATTATAGAATTTGGTGGGCCTACTTTATTTTTTTTTTTAATTATTTTTTTTTTATTTTTTCAGCATAACAGTATTCATTATTTTTGCACCACACCCAGTGCTCCATGCAATCCGTGCCCTCTACAATACCCACCACCTGGTGCAAGTGGTGGGCCTACTTTAAAACAAGCATACAAAATTACAAACAAAATAAAGAATTCAAAATAGTATTTAGTTAGAAAAGGAAAGAACACATAATAAACTCAAACTTTTTTAAAAAGCCCCAAATCTAGAAAACAATGTATTTTTTTTTTACAAAATTAACTTTCATATTTCTATAATAATTTTAACTCAAATATTTTTTTCTTTTGGCTTTATTTGATCATGTCTTTTATGATGATGCTTTTGTAACATTCTCTGTAGAGAGAATAAAAGGTAATTTGACCTTTTCTCTGATAATATTGCTTAAAATCTGTTTTCCATTAAAGATAATTTAGAGAAGTTTCTTTGGGCTTCACTAATTATTGTAATGTCAGGTAAATTTTTAAGATTCTGGTCAAATTTATGAAAACCTTTAGAAAGTTTGTTTCATATAGGAGCTGTCAAATGTAAAAGCATTTGAGATTTTCTTACATGCTTTTTGAACTTACAGCATTAAGAATGTTACTGAAAGCCATTCCTACCCTGGAATGACTAGAAATAACTTCTATGTACACAAAAGTGACTCTGAACCCTGTAAATATATTTCACTCAGACTCACGGTGTATCACCAACTCAGCTTCTCATTACGCAGACTCCAAAGACGCTTACAGCTACCCAGTCACCAATCAACCTCAGAGAAAGCAATACATGATGAAAATTATAGCCATAAAGCTGTTTTAATCAATGACAGTTAACACTTACTGCTGAAAATTTTACAATAAAATATGTGACCATGTGAAAAACTCCCAGAACCTTAGATGAACCCAGGCAAGGGAAAAACACTGGAACGTAAGCTTCACTAGCTTCTCAGTAAACCTACCTCGGTTAGGAGCTGTTATTTATGACTTTTCCTTCTGTGAACAAAGCAAGCAGACCCTGTCCTGCCTGCCTCCACCTGCTTCCCCAGGTCCTGCCAGCTTCTGACAGTTTGCCCAGTTGTTGGTACAGCTGCAACAGGTTCCTGAAACACTCTCTAGATCTGTGCTGTCTACTAGGGTAGCCACTACCCACATGTGGCTAAATTTAAATAAGAAATTAATTGATTCACAATTTAAACTCCTGTTCTTCGTCCTACTGAACACTTTTCAAGGACTCAACAGACACCTGTGGCTAGTGGTTACCAGACTGGTCAGAGCAGATAGAGACATGCCTATCCTCACAGAATTTTTAAATTTTTTTTTAAAGATTTTGTTTATTTATTTGACAGAGATCACAAGTAGGCAGAAAGGCAGAGAGAGAGAGAGAGGGGGAAGCAGGCTCCCTGCTGAGCAGAGAGCCCGATGTGGGACTCGATCCCAGAACCCCGAGATCATGACCTGAGACGAAGGCAGAGGCTTAACCCACTGAGCCATCCAGGCACCCAGAATTTTTGTTTCTTTTACACAACTGAATGTTACTTTTATTCCACAAAGCGAATAAAGTATTGATTCATGCTGTACCACCATGAACTCTGAAAATACTAAATGAAAAAAGCCAGTCACAAAGATCACATGTTTCCATGTGTATGAAACGTTCAGAATAGGCAAATCCGTAGAAGGAGAAAGTAGAATCCTGGTGGCCTTAGGACAGTAGGGCAGGGGGGTGGAGAAGGATGCGTGGTTAAGGAAAGATGGGAATGGCTGCTAATGGGTACTGTGCTGGGTTGAATAGTGCTCCCCTCCAAATGCAGAAAAAATGTTTTAAGCTGATTGTCGTGAGGGTTGCACAACACATCACAGAAAGTTCTCCATGGGACGCTGTTACTCCACAGACACCCAGCAGACAGGCGTTCCACTGTCAAGCAGATTTGGGAAGTGCTGTGTAAATATCTTCCTTTGATATCAGTAATATTGAAACACGAAACTCCTGCCATGAAAAAACCCACCTAGTGTGGTTTTTCCCAAAGCTATTGGATGATGGAATTCCCCTTTTGGGGGGCTTTTCAGGTTTGTTTTTTTTTCTTTTTCAGCACATCTTACTCATATTTCTGGTCTCACAATTTCTACGAATTCAGATAACATAAAAACAAAAGAGACAATTTTTTAAATCATTACCTGACAACAAATCCCTTGCATTCATTATATCTCATAGTCCTCATAATTTTACACAGATACATCCATAATTTTATGTCACATATGGGGTAAGAGTGTCTGCTGGGTTAAGGAACTTAATTATGATGACACAACAAATAAGTGATAGAACCAGAACCTGCTCCCTGAGTCCTTCCACTATCCCCCGGGCAGTCTTCTTTCATGTTTGACCAAGTTTCAGAAGAGGCAGGAGGTTGCAGGCCACACAGTGAATCCAGCAGGTGGGAGTGGCTGATTCACAGAATCCCAAAACAGGTTCTGATGGTCTGGTTTTTGGTGGTGGTGGTGGTGGTAAGGTAAACAGGAGAAAAGAGGTCATTCTAGAATAAATTTAATAGTACTAACATCTTCTTAGCTTTCTGTAATGTTTTATGATTTATAAAGTATGGTTTTTCCAAGTTATTTTTTTTAGCATTAACTGCTTAACACCAACTCTCAGATTCAAGGATTATTGGTTGCTATCCTTTTACTTCTAGAAAGGGAGGCTCAAGAACAGAATTCTAGTAGAGAACTGGAACTTAAATTCAACAAGTGGTTTTCAGCACTTTTTATTTTTTTAAAGATTTTAGTTATTTATTTGACAGACAGAGAAAGTGAGAGAGGGAGCACCAACAGGGGGAGCTAGAGTGGGAGAAGCAGGCTTCCCGCAGAGCAGGGAGCCCAACGTGGGGCTTGATCCGAAGCAATGTGGGGACCTGGGCCGAAGGCAGATGCTTAATGACCGAGCCACCCAGGTGCCACTTTTGGTAGATATGCAACACATTCTGTTCAAATAAAATTTTCAATTTGAATATAACGGGATGGGGGAGCTGCTGCAGTAAGCCTGGTCTTCTCCCTCCCTCTTGCTCCCAGTTGCTCTGGAACCCTTCAAGGCCTCAGTGACTCACCAGGATTTCACGGAGTTTGGAAACGATTATAAATAGATTCTGTAGCCTCTTTGCTACTTATCCCAGGAAGTGTCCCCAAACAGGCTAAAACTTAGGAAGGAGAAACCTAAGAATAGCAATTCAATTATGTGTTCTAAAGAGATATTTTAAAGTTTTTGATGAGTAACCTGAAAACTTTGAAACATTCTTGTCAAACCAATGATTCTTTGGTTATGCACTCAGAGACAGAATATGGGGCAGAATAAAACGTGCAATTTACCCAAGGGATCATGACCTTGATCTCTAGGTCAATGCCTACGTTTCAGAACTTTTAAGAACTCCTAGGCCCAGAGGAGATTTATGAAAGGTATATGGTTGAAAGACGATGTTTCTCAGGGTGAGTTCACATGGCAAATAGTGAATCTAAAGGTATATGAGATTAAAAGCCTGAAGACCAGATGTATGTTCGGCATCTAAAAGATCCCAGCTAACTAAATTAGTGGAACTTGGTCAGCCTTTCTGATATTAAATAGAACACCTTGCTCGCTCTTTTTCTCTCATACACAATCTTGCTCGCTTGCCTCCTCACTCTCTCACGTCCTTCAGGCTTGAACAGCTTATCACTGGAGAGTAAAAGGGGATGGCATGCCTTATAATCTGTAAAGAACTAGATAAAGGTGATCTATCTTTGCTGTCTTCCGGCTCTTTGCCACTAGAACTCAAGTCAACATTGTCAGTAAGGTGGATTGCCTACAGGCAAAAAGTCCTGGTTACACAGGGGTTTGGTCAGACCTGTATTTGACACAACTTGCCTTGGGCAGTAAGTTTGGGGATGACCAATGTAGTATATCTCTGAAAGCCCAGGAAGGGATTTTTTTTCTTAAAGACAAAGATAGTCCCTTCTGTACCACCTGCCTACAACTGAGGAATTTTGTTGTTTGCAAGGTTATCCAGGGAAATAGGAAATTGCCAGAAAGAAGGCGGCACCGAGAGTGAGGGGTTTTGTGCAAGTCCTGTGAGTATGTGTGTGCACGTGCCTTGACAAGAGGGGGCATTGTGATTCCTTTGTTCTAAAGGGCAGTTCTCCTTAGAAATGGCCAATCAGTCACTGTCACCGGGCAAGGAGGAGGTGCGGGTGCTGGGGGGGGAGGACATGCCAAGTTTGCCCAGAATACTCATTGCACAGGACAATCCCCACAGCTGTTGCACACCCAATGTAAATACGGACAGCCCCATTCATCATGGGGCTCCCTTCCGCAGCACATGTCCAAAGTACAGCAATGATTTAGTGCCTGCAGCTGGAACTGCACTAGGTTTCTCCAAAACAGCGGCGTTTAAAAATGAGGAGGTGGAAATTGAGAAGCGGCAGGGGTTACAGAAAGGGAAGGACTAATTTCAGCTTTCTGAGAAGAGGAAAGAAGGGTAACAAGGGTGAGCTCTTCCAGTAGACCACCCCTTTGCTTTAACTTCAGTTTTCTCCCCAAATTCACTGGCTTTGGTGTAACTCAAGCTAAAACTTTTGAACCAGTGTTGCACCTGCCATATTGCTAGCTCTTGGCCCTCCCTGATCTTAGGTGCACGGTTGGTATCAGAACCTCTTCTATACAGAGCATTGACCCAGATTTCTTGGCATCTTCTTTGTGGACAAACAATGTATAAACTCAGCAGGACAAGAAGACAAATAGCTTGATTTTTTTTTTTTAAAGATTTTATTTATTTATTTGAGAGAGAGACAGAGAGAGCATGAGCGAGGAGAAGGTCAGAGAGAGAAGCAGACTCCCCGCGGAGCCGGGAGCCCGATGCGGGACTCGATCCCAGGACTCCAGGATCATGACCTGAGCCAAAGGCAGTCATCCAACCAACTGAGCCACCCAGGCGTCCCATAGCTTGATTTTTTATTAGAAATGTGAATTTCTCATTTGCTCACTCACTTACTCATTCAACAGATAGCTTGTAGCATCTACCATATGCCAGATTCTCTACAGAGCACAAGGGGAATAAAAAAAATAATAATAAACAAACATAAAACCTGATTTTGAGACCTTTATACTTGAGTAAGGGCAAAAGATTCAAAATGTATATTTTTTGATGTCCAGCACATATAGATAGTAAGTGAATCCGAAAGATAAAGAGGCTATCAATTAAAAAAAAAAAAGATTTATGAGCAAGAGAGACAGAGGGCTTGCACCAGTGAGGGACGGGGCAGAAGGGAGGAATCTTTAAGCAGACATACCTCTAACTGCACAGCCCAATAAGGGGTTTGATCCCACAAGCCTGAGATCATGACCTAAGTAGTGACCAAGTGCCACCCAGTTGCCCTGAGAAGTTATCAAGTTTTGTAGAAAAAAAATAGCTTTTTGAAGATAGAATAACCTTTTTAGAAGAGTTATCTAAGTGAAGATGGAAAAAAGTACATTTCAGATTCTCTAAAGTGAAATGTGTCAATACAGTGAAGGAGCCAGGAGAGATTTTGAAAGGTTTTCAAACGAGTTATAACATGATCACAGTGGTTTGTTAGGAAATTAACTAGACCATAGATGTGAAGGATGAATTCGAGGGGGGAAAGCAATAGAGAAACAAGTCAGCAGCCTCTGTTTGGACAGTCTGGACAAAAAGATGCTGAGAACCTGCACTGGGGTGAGGTGACAGAAAAATAGAGGAGGGACATTCTAGCACTGAGTCAAAGGAAGACTTTTCATGAGTTGTTGATCCTGTGGATGTGAAAGCTACAGTCTGAGTTCCAAATCTACCTCTTATGATGCTAAGACTGGATTTTGAAATTACATTTTTTTCCGATATCCAGCTTTCTGGAAGGTTCTACCACAATAGAGTACAAAAAGGCAGGAGGCAAAAAGAAGGGACTTGCTTGCTTCTTTTTTTGCTTTCTGTTCTTGCTTTCAATGACCCAGAAATTACACTTGATCCTGGCAGCACAACTGGTTTCCAACTCCAGCTTATTGGCACATTCACACTATCCCTTCTCAGAGGTAATGGCTTGCCAGCACCTTGCTTTTCAGTGCTCCCCAGAGTTGGGGCTCTGGCCATCTTCTATCTGAGGGCTTAAGTTATAATCATGCCAACCTTTTTTCTTTGTTCTCCTACCCAAAGGGATAATAGAGGATTCCTCCAGCCTTGAATTTGGCTGGCATCTGTACGCTTTCAGTTTTTCTTGACCCCATACCCTTTCTCTCCCTGCTCTCCAGATCCAGCACTTATATAATGAAAACCCTATATTAAATCTCTTTTTAAAAATACCTGGTGTGGTATATGTTTTCCAGACTAAATCTTGACTGATGTAGGAGTCACTGATGATTCCAAGGAGACCAGTGGAGGGGTTTTATGAAATGTGAAGACATTACATTTACATTACATTTATGTTATAAAGATGACACAGGACAGCAGTTTTGTCAAGGCAATGCAACGAATTTGACTTGACATAGTCCTTATGATGGGCACACACATGGGTGTGAAATGGAAGAGAGGTATTATAGTCGGAGAATGATAATACAAGTATATATAAAATCAAATCTTTAGAATAAAGGAGGATGCCCTGAAAGACGGGTTATTTTGACAACATCATAGAAATGTGGAATAAATATTGAAACCATCTTAACGTAGTGTGTTAAGGCTTCTGCCTATGATTTAAATAGTGCAGCAGTATTCCAATATGGAAAAATGAGAAAATTGCCCTCCTATTTTAGAGTATGTGTCTTGAAGGCTTCTAGCTTTATACAAAGTTAATTGATCCCTTCTATAGTCATTCACTCCTATTATTTAGTTCTCTCTGCATCCTGCAGGGAAAGTTTTTCGAGTGTCGCATTCTCCCTTTTACAGTTGAAAACTGAAGTGTCCCGTTACATCCAACAGCTAGAACTCCAAATCATATCATCTCTACCTGCATCTAAATAATACAGGTATTTCTCATATAGCAAAGAGACTGATATTCCAGAATGAAATCTCTGGATTAAAAACAGACTTTGAATAACATATGTAGACTTGCAAGATAGGGATGGAGTACAGAGAGACTTCACATCCAATCCAGAGGCTTGGATTCACAGGACCCTGTTGACTCCACCATGGTAGCAGCCTTCCAGAAAGATTAACCCAGCCTTTAGGAGGATGGGATTGTGTGGAGGAAGGAGAGACTTAGAACAGTTGTGCATCGTGACAGGTACGCGGGAGGTCGTTGCAATAACCATAGCCTCCAAGAAAGGTGCTCTCTCCATTAATATTGGGAGAGCAGAAATTAAAATCAAGTAGCTATATGCGGAATTAAGTGTTGGGATGGCTAGGTGACTCAATGTATTCAGCCTTTAAAGGAGAGGGATTGGTCAGGTATAAATGCAAGGTTTTAATACTAATTAATAGGGAGATTAAAACTGCCTTCCCCAAGGGTTGCTGGAGGGGAGGTGGGTGGGAGAATGGGGTAACAGCGTGATGGACATTAAGGAGAGCACATGATGTAATGAGCACTGGGTGTTATATAAAACTGATAAATCACTGACCCTACCTCTGAAACTATTATATGTTAATTGAATTTAAAATTTAAAAAGTGAAAAAAATAGACATTTTTGATTCAGCCCTTTCTTGTACACAACACTGAAGGAAAACACAACCTATGCTAAGTGTTTCAGGACAAAGAGAAGAATATATAGTTTCTTGATTATCGTATTAGATAACTATTCTTTAATGTGTAAAAACATACATTTAGAAATTTTTTCCTTAAGTTTTTTTTTTTTTAAAGATTTTATTTATTTATTTACTTGACAGACAGAGATCACAAGTAGGCAGAGAGGAGGAGGAAGCAGGCTCCCTGCTGAGCAGAGAACCCGATGTGGGGCTCGATCCCAGGACTCCAGGATCATGACCTGAGCCGAAGGCAGAGGCTTTAACCCACTGAGCCACCCAGGCGCCCCCTCTTAAATTTTTTAAATGTATTACAGATTTAAAAGAAATTAGCCAAATGTATAATTCTATAAATCAATAAATGAATCAATAAATATGCCTTTCACTGAGCCTGGAGCTGGTTTGTTAAGAAAGTTTTCAGGGGTGCCTGGGTGGCTCAGTCGTTAAGCAGCTGTCTTCCGCTCCGGTCATGATCCCAGGGTTCTGGGACTGAGCCCCCATGGGGTTTCTTGATCAGCGGGAAGCCTGCTTTTCCCTCTTCCACTTCCCCTGCTTGTGTTTCCTCTCTCACTATGTCTCTGTCAAATAAATAAATAAAATCTTTAAAAAGAAAGAGAGAGAGAGAGAGAGAGAGAGAGAGAGAGAGAAACTGGTTTTCCAGAGACAAGCTGAGTTCAGGTTTGCAGATGTAAATTTTGAGTTGGGAAACTGACAGTGCTGCATCACAGTGGCAAAGTTTGATAAGTCATTGGAGATGCCTGAATCCTTTGTTCTTTTTCAAAGGAAATATCTACTTTGTTTCAACCCTTACTCAGGTGCACTTGCAAGAATGTGTGCAATTCCCCAACTTCCTCATTTAGGGTTTGAGATAGTGGGAAGACAGATCCCACTTATAGAACTTTAAGAAAGGAGTTGTTTTAAAGATTTTTACTTTTCCCCCGGAGTGAATCCTATTAGAGATTCCAGTATGTATGACACCAAAGCAGAGCCGTTCTGACTGAAGCAAGGGGAGAGGAGGCTCCTTGAAGCCCTTTCTGTGCAGCATTAGCAATATACTCTGCTCATTCCCTATCCACTGGACATTGCAAGGTGCACTGAGACCTTACGATAGAACCTTTATCTCCCCCAGAACACAGCGGGAAAGCCACTGAGCTAAGTCCAATTTTATAGAAGTTATCAAAATCCAGAGAAATGAAGTCAAGTTGCCGTCATCTGAGTGAGTTGGTAAAATCTGAAAAATCTCCAAAGGAGACCCAGCATTTTGACTCAGGGCCATCCCTTTCTGCCACCCAGAATCAAACATGCATATACCGAGTTCTGGGAAAGTGTCATTCTTTGTGTCAGGCGGGTGTGCTCCTGAAAGAGCAGGGTACCTTTCCTCTCCCAGAAAAGCAGTTCTGACCACTTCAAGCCAGTTTATTCCAAGCACCATATCCTCCTACCAGATTCCAGTCAATGGCACGAGTCACCTAAGTCATGATTGCCAAAGCCTCAGTGGTCAGGACTGCTTCTCTGGGAACAATGTTGGCGCTGTTAAATGACTAATGAGGGCCATTTAAAAAAAATCTATCCGGGTGACTGTCAGACAGATGTTTCCACACATGGTGGCAGAATGGAAAGAGCAGCATGGGATGAAGGAAAGTACACGGAACTAAAAGCTGCAGGACCTGGATTCAATCCCAGCTCTGCCTTTACCATATTAAAAAGAAAAAAAAAAAAAAAAGCTATGAATAACTAGCTCCTGTGTCATACATGGAGATCTGCACATACGGTGAATGTTAAGATAAATGATCACCGAACACATGTTGTCACCCAAAAGGTTTTGAACTGATGTCAAGCTTCGTATCTTCTTTTAAAGAGCATCGAGCTTGGGAGAAACCTAAAAATGCCACATGATATGATCTATTTGAAATGCCCAGACAGGAACGGTCCAAGAGGTGACCAGCCCTAGGTAGGTTTGTGTTTTAGTAAAAGGGCCATAACCAATGTTCCGTTCCTGATGACTTTCCACTCTAGTGCTTAAACCCTGAAAAAGCTAATGACAATGTGCTTTGAGATCCTTCATTTAACTTACATCTTTAATGCTTACCATGTGTAAATTTCTGAGATCCTTGTTACAGAAAAGACAAAGATAAACAAAATCAGATAGGATTCCCCTGATTAAAAGTATCAGAAGGCAACACAGCCTAACTTTAAAAAAGTGGGGATTTTGAAAGACTATTGGGTATCTCCTCAAATCCAAACTGTTGAATGACTAAGACTCAGGAGTAGTGGGGAGTGAGGAAGTTAAGATTTAAGGAAAAAGAATATGATTTTCTCTGTGGTATTACCATCAATATGGCTCATCTCTCTCTGCTTTTGAGATTACAGTTTTCAAGAAGAGAGAGTCTGATTGTTCCACAGAGTCAGCTCTTTACTTCAGGATAAGACAGCTATGGCCAGAGGTGTGCAGACAGATAATACAGACATTGCAATTGGGTCTCACACCTAGGAGTTTCCAGAGATTAAAGAATCATTAGGAGCAAGGAAGCTCCTCTCAAAGAGGATCTAGTTCAATACGACAGAGCACCTGCCTTCTAAAAACTTTTTTTTTTTTAAAGATTTGAGAGAGAGAGGGAGCACATGCATACACACAAGCAGGGGGGAGGGAGGAGCAGAAGCAGACACCCCACTGAGTAGGGAGCCAGATGTGGGGATCCCATGACCCTGAGAACATGATCTGGGCCACAGGTAGATGCTTGACATACTGAGCCACCCAGCAGCGCCCCAGAGCACTTGCCTCTTAAGGAGTTTATTATCTACTCAGGGTGATCAACATGTAAAAAGAACTATAACAGAAGCCAGAAATTTAAAAAGAAAAAAGACTAGATCAGCTCAAAGTGGGGAGAATATTTTTGAAAAAGGAATCAGAATCTTTCATTCACAGATGTCTCTCAAATTTCTCCATTAATCTGAAAACCTAGAATTTAGTTCTTTTCAAATGTTCTCTAATTTTCCTTTTAAAAAGAACATGGGGAATTATTTTACATGAGTAACATTTGAGAACCTGGGCAGAATGAAACAATCCCAATTTGCAACAGCAACATTTACAAAGCTATTTTGAATTAGAAAACTTATCTATCCCTTTAGAGCAATCCAAGAGAAAAATAAAGACAAAAAACAGCACGTGAATAAGACAATAAAGAAATAGGAAGAACCGGTTAGCAGAAAAAGGAGTTGTAGCACAAGCAGAGTGGGCGCTGAACCCGCAGCAGTCTTGAAGTTACTCTGAGATCACCCTTGTAATTGGGAGGAACGGTAATTAGCTGGTGTTGGAGATGTGGCCTCAATCTCTGTAATTAAATAAGGTAAATTGTTTAAGAATAAGAGACATGCTGCTCATGTGCTCCAAATCTAAGATTTTGAGATAATGGGTATATAAGTGGAGTTCCTATTCGGTACTTAAATCACCCCCTTCCATTCTGATCCAGAACTTTCATTTTCTGTAGGAATGAGGATCACCACAGTATTTGACTCACCAACATGACTCCATTTTCTCCTACTGGTAGTCTAGACCACTCTTTGAGAAGAATCTGCCTTCCTTTTCAAAGCCTTCCACTGTGCTCTCCATGTTAATGGAGTCCGAATTCCGAAAGCCCTAATAACATGGTTCTTAACTACATTTCTGGTCTTGTTCCCACCACATCGTTCCATGATACTAAATTCTTGCTGTACTTTGCATTTTCACCCACTTTGATTTTGTTCATGTTGATATCATGAATGGAAGTACCTTTTTTTTTTAAAGCAATTTTTTAAAAGATTTTTGAGAGATAGTGACAGAGATAGCCAGAGAGAGGAGAAGCAGGTAGGAGAGGGAGAAGCAGGGTCCCGCTGAGCAGGAAGCTTGACAAGGGGCTCAATCCTAGGACCCAGGGATCATAACCTGAGCCGAAGGCAGAAGCTTAAACAACTGAGCCACCCAGGCACCCCAAATGGAAATACCTTTTTATCACGTTTTGCAACTGTGGTATTATGATTTATAAGAAATATATTTGGGGCCACCTGGGTGGCTCAGTCAGTTGGGTGGCCGACTTTTGTTTTAGGCTCAGGTCATGATCTCAGGGGTTGGACTCCTGCTGGTCATGGAATCCCCCTACCCCACCCTGATGGAGTGCACACACTCTCTCTCTCTCTCCAAAAAAAAAAAAAAGTGTTTTTATATACTTGGCCTTCATCCTCATTTCTGGCAGAGAGCTCCTAAAACCTTTGGAATTTCGTAAGGAAGAAAGTAATCAAGGTGGCTTTTGTTATTTAATGAGGTAGCTTCTGGAAGACAAAATCCCTAGGGTTTGGGGCTGGTTTCCAGGGGACCCAACCTTGTGATTAAAGGGCTGGAATTGTCAGTCCCATCTTCTTCTGGGGAGAGTAGAGGAGCTGTCAGTTGGAGCAACTGCCAATGTCCAGTGACTTAATCAATCATGCCTATGTAATAATAAAGTCTCCATAAAACCCTAAAAGGACAGTCAGTATTCAGAGAACTTCCAGGTTGGTGAACATGTGGGGAGAACGGTGTGCTGGAAGACAGAGCTCAGCAGCCCCAGGCCCTTTTCCAACACTTTGCCCTATACGTCTCCTTGCTCTGGCTCTTCCTGATTTACAACTTTACATAATCAACTAGTAATCTGGTAAGTAAAATGTTCCCCTGATTTCTGGGAGCCAGTTTAGCAAATGAATCAAACCTGAGGAGGGGAGTCAGAAGTACAGGTAACAACCTGGGTTTGTGACTGGCATGTGAGGGTGGGGGAGGGGTACAGTGTTACTGGACTGAGTGTTTAATCTGTGGAATCTGTTTTTATCTCTGGGTAGTGTCAAAGTTGAATTAAAGGGCAGCCAGCTACTCCCTGGAGAATTACTTGTGCTATGTGGAACCCCCTGTCCCCCACACAGGAACTGGTCTCAGAACCATAAGGACTTAGCGAGGATGCTTCGTCTATGAAATTATTTTATTGTGTCATAGCCATTTGTGGTTGTTCTACTCTGATTGCTTTATTTTGGTCTTTTCTGTTTGTTTGTTTGTTTTAATTTCTGGACCTCCAATGAACCTTAATCTCACTGAGTAGGGACTGGGGACTGTACTGGAAAAAGAGACATGCTTAGACTTGCATCAGGGATTTTCCATTCCCCCAGTGTAGCACCTTTAAAAAGTCACTTAATTTCTCTGAGCTTCCTTCTGTTTCCTTTGTAAAACAGGATAACAGCAGATTCTCAAAGATGAAAAAGTACATATATGATTCCATATGATTTTAATTACATTTTCATATAAATGGAACTATCAAAAATTTTTAAAATTCTTATTTCTATCCTAAGTCTGCTTTGGTTGAAATAGAAGGGAAACAGATCAACTAGCTTAAGGAAAGCTAGTATCATTCAAAAATCCAAGTTTTAAGTAATACAACTATTGAGAGGGAAAAGATGCTCATGAGCCTCAGTTACGATGGGGAACAGATGCAAATTCCACCACAACTTGGTTGGCCTGACTTAAATCAAGTGCTTACTGCTGACCCCCAGTCAACTTTGGCCAGCAGAGTGAAAACACAGAATGTAGTACCCACTTGTCCTGTTCTGCGGAATGGGAACACTTTCTAATAGAAGGATTCTGAGCAAATAATAAAGACCTATCAGATGATCCAAGAGTGTCTTACACAGAAATGTAATAAATACTAGTAGTAACCATGGCAAAAACAGGCAAGGTATTTTTTTCGTTTGGTTTTTCATTATTTAGAGGAAAAAATCTCCATAAGAAATAGAAGCCCTCTGAACCTTTTATAATCCCGAATACAATGTAGCGATGGTGGTCAGACTCATTAAAGAAATTCTCCTTGGAAGAAATGTTGGTCAAAATTTCAGTTATACAAGTTCTGGGAGACTGAGTATACAATAATGGGATTATAGTTGATAATATGGAGTATATACTTGAAATGTGCTAAGAAGATAAATTTTCAGTGTTCTCCCCATAATAAAAATAATGCTAATGGGCAGTAGGGGGATGGGCAAAATGGGTGAAGGAGATTGGGAAATACGGGCTTCCAGTTATAGAATGAACAAGTCATGCAAAGGCTTGGCATAGGGAATACAGTTAATGATACTGTAATAGCATTGTATGGTGACAGCTGGTACCTACTCGTGTGGTGAGCATAGCATAATGTATAAAGAAGTTGAATTGCTATGTTGTACACCTGACACTAAAGTAACATGTGTCAACGATATTCAGATTGTATAAAAATGTAATTATATGAAGTGGTGTATTATTCATTAGCTTAACTGTGGTTCTTTCCCAAAAATGTGTATATGAAATCATATTGGTCACTATACATACACACACACACACACGTATAATTTTAATTGTGAATTGTACCTCAAATTTTGGAGGAAAAAAGGAGTGCATTTAGGTGTTCAGTTGCTTTCAGAACAGCTTGGCCTATGCCCTGCCTCTTCCTGAGCCCTTCCCAAGAGAGTCTTGCCTGCTCAAGATCACCTGCTAGGCCCGTTTACAGGTAGACTGAATCTGATGCAGCTGCTTCTCTAATATGCAGCCTGTGGATTTTTGGTTGTCTAGGTTTCTCTTACACTTATTTACAGTTTCTAGAGGTCTCAGCCATTGCTTCTTTCTTAATTGTACTATCAAAATGTAGTTCTGATAGGGGGTGCTCCAATCACTGTGGTGTAATAATTAAGGACACATTTGGGTTTCAGTTCTAGCTTTGTCACTGATCAGCTTTAGGCTTTTTTTTTTTTTTTTTTTTAATCTCTCCAAAATTCTGGGTCTAACAGATAAGATGATTCTAAAGGCTCATTCTGCTATGGCCTCTTTAGTTTCTAGACTTTATAGTCCTACAGGAAGATATTATGCATACACCCATTTAAAAATCTATTGAGCATCTCCTATATTCCAAAAAGTTTGAGGCTTTAGAAAAACAGAGATAAATAGGAGAAGGTTTGGTTCTGAACAACCTTTCCATTTTCCTTTGCTTTCTCTCCTTAACAGCTGGCTTACCTCAGGGGCTTGAGAAAAACACCTGGGTTATAAGGTAAAAATTGTTCCTGCCTTCACTAAGCACAATCCCAGGGCATGAACCCTCTGGAGTTGAATAAGTACTCTATTTCTTTCCATTTGTATTTTCTCCATCTGTTCTAATTACATCCCCTCCTTGGGAGTAAGAGAGCTACTACTGTCTGTTGCAATGTAAAGGTGAGAAAGGTTAATTAACAGTGAAGACAGATCCCAATTGCCTTACATCACATCCCTGTCCATATGCATCAGACTGTGAGAGGGTTCCCTCCCTTCTGACCCAATACTGCTTGTGCCTGCTCCTCTCAACCTCTTGTATGGCTCCCCTCTTTCTTGAGTTATCTCCAGAGCGTGGCATCCAAAGGCACTCATCCATGTTAATGTGACAAAACACCTTAGTCATAGGGAGGGGAGGATGTCAGGTCTTAGAGTAGAAAGGGCCAAGCCAAACTGCCTTCAGCATGCTCAGATCCAACGGACATTAAAGTCTGCAGGCTGAGTGAGTTACAGTCACACAATGGCTTAGAAAGAGACGATGATACCCTCATTTTGCAGACTGAGGTTAAGAGACTGAAGGAGATACAGTGATTTACCTTTGGTCCCACACCAACAAGAGCCAGATTCATACCCAATTCAGTGTACTTTCCATTAAATGATGCTTTTTGTCTGCTTCCAATTCCCCTTTTGTTTTATGCCTATGGTGCCCACCCCTTTTGCATTCTTCCTTGGTTTCTATTTTCCCACTAATTTCCATTATGAAATGCCCTTGGTTCACGTCTCATAGTCCTTGTTTCTTCCTACGTCACATCTTCAAACTTTCTATTAAATATGTTCAAAACAAAAACCAACCAACCAACCAACCAAAAAAACCCCTAAACTATAAATGCTGTGAAAACAGGGACTTCATTGTGGTTCGCCACTGAATTCACAGCACCTGGAAGGTACATAATTAACAATTATTCATCGAGTGTCTTTAATAAGGGCAAACTGTTATGTTTTTATTGATATGAAATGATATTTACTGAGTACATAGAGCACACTGTAAAGAACCACAGAAGACGTGGCTAAAGGATTTTAAAATCAACTTAAGAAGATAGCCCAAATATAAAATTTAACTATCAATTATTCTTTCATTTACTTATCAAACATACATTATGCTGTGCTGAAAAATATGGTTTTTGATTGGTCTGAAATAATAAACAAACCCATGTTTTTAATCCACAAATCTTATTTATAGAAAAAGACAACAAAACAGAGTATTAAACTCTGGACAAACGCTAAAGAAGAAGCCATAAATGGGGCTCTGGAAGGAAAGAGCACAGGTGTCAATCTATTATTTCAAAGTCAGAGAAGACATCCTGGAGAAAGATGTGTCTAAGAACAGGTAGAAGTCAAAGAGGCACAGAGGGTAAGGGCACAAATCATTTCCAGAAGAAATAACTTGTACCAGAAATGAAAGAAATAACATGAATTATTTAGCATGGCTAGAGGGTAGGGTTTAAAGTGAGGAATCCTAAGAGATGAAAATAGGTAGGTAAGTAGTGATCACTCTGGACTTGCTTTTCCCCATGTGGTCCTAGAACAAGCATCACCAGCATCACCTGGGAGCTTGGCAAGTACAACATCTCAGGCACATCATTTAAGGAGGCCTTCACTCTCAGGCTCATGCCAAGTATAGGATTGGTACCAGCACTGCCCTGACAGGGAGTTCCTCCTTAAATCATTCACCTGTCGGGTTTCAACTAGCCCTATTCCTGGACCTGCACCTGAGACACACTGGATTAAAATTATAGTTTAAAAAGATGCCCAGGAGGTGGGTATGCACATTACATTTGAGAAGAACTGCTCTAAAGGCTTTGTAAACCATGCTTACGTTTGGAGATTGTCTTGGGAGTAATGGCTGTTATTTACAGGCATTTGATGGGTGAGATTCCTTGATTTATAAAGGTCTGTGGCTGTGTGGGAAAGCAGCAGCAGCCAGTTAGGAGGCCGTTACGGTAAGTCTTTAACAAATTAAATCTTAAAGATCTGTTCCTTCTAAAATTCTACTGCAATTCTGTAAGTATTATTACAGTGATCCAGGACTGGAGTACTCAGATTTGAGGGTTGTTGGAGCAGATGCAGTGGATGGCTAGAACTGTGGAGGAAGGACGAAGGAGAAATCAAGAGCACCTGGCTCAGGCTGTAGCAAGTAGGCGGCGGGAAGTACCACACACTGAGGTAACGAAAGACCAAAGAACGGCCTGTGGAGAGAGAATGAGTATACAGGCTTGGAGATGTTAAATTTGATAAATTTTAGATCATACAACATGATAGGTGGGTGTCCAGATCAGGAAGAGATAGGAGGTACAGAGATGGATATTGGAACTATTGTCTCTAAAAATGATAATTAAACCTGTGGGAAGAAATAGGAGTTTTTAGAGTATATAAAAGAGTTTTTTTTTTTTTTTTTAGTGTGGAATACTGACATTTAAATAATATCTGAAGGGGCACCTGGGTGGCTCAGTGGGTTAAGCCTCTGCCTTCGGCTCAGGTCATGATCTCGGGGTCCTGGGATTGAGCCCCATGTCGGGCTCCCTGCTCAGCGGGGAGCCTGCTTCCCCCTCTCTCTCTGCCTGCCTCTCTGCCTACTTGTGATCTCTCTGTCAAATAAATAAAATCTTAAAAAAAATTAAATCTGAATAATTATTTTCATTTTGCAAAGTATTTTCTCATCCAATGCATCATTCAACTAAACTAACTTTTTTGAGGTGGGGAGGTAGGCAAGGAAAGATTATCATCTTCATTTTCGATGAAGAAACAGATAAAGAAACTGGGGCTTGCAGTCCTGAAGGTGTTTTGTCTAGTAAATCATCGAGCTGCACACACACCGGGAGCAGTTCCAGTTGCATTGTGGGGCATGCAATTAAGAGAGAAACCAAGAAGAACTGACGTAGACCACAGTGGTTAGCAAAGACTTCATGGAAGAAGTATCCATTATTTTACTAAGTGTAACTTGTGAGCGCTAGAGCTTTTGCCCAGATAGTTTATGGTGTAATATTTTAACATTTAGTGTTTTTGCTAAATGTTTGAGAGTCTGGAATAACTAGTGGTAAAAGAAAGGTAAGTGCTCCTTTGTCTATCCCAGTATTATTGAAGATTTTACAACAATCTGGGCAAGATATTAAGAACTAGCTGCTTTTAAATCTTGATTGACAAAATCTTGACAGAAACACCCTTAGTCATCCTATCACTTGAGGCCAGATTACCTATGATGGTACAAATGTGTACTTTGAGGCAGAACAGCAGCTAATAATTCTACCTACATAGGTAGTTATTTGGATAGGAGAAAGATACAATAACTGATTTATAATGTGAGCCATGATTAAGAGGAAACTTTTGACTGTATTAATCTTACCCACAATTCTTAATCTTGGGTGACACAGAATCAACTAGAACAACATTCTGAATTCTTATAAACATTTTCCATGTTAGTCACAGAATTACAACTATACCTTCATCTGTTTTAAGTGACCAAAGGTTCTAGGAAGCATAATAATTGCCATTAACAATTATATAGTTTGTTACATTTTTAAAGTACTCTAATACAGGGTGTTTAATTGGATAATCATTAAAGTCCTATAAGGAAAATGAGATGGAAATGTTATTCCCATGTTTTATTTAAAAGATGGGAGAAAATAAGGTTTATGGAGAATGAGACTTGCTTGGGTTAAAATAATAATAGCAATAGTTTTAATATAAATAATTTATTAAGAGCATAAGATATGCCAGGAATTGAGCCAAGTGCTTCACAATCATTATTTCATCCTTTCAATCCTTACAATGAGCTATGTATTATTATCCTATTACAAATAATGAACCCAAGCCTTGAACAAGTCAAGAAAGTTGTGCAAAATTGAACAGAATATGTAATGGAATGGGGAGATGAAGCTAATTCTAAGTCACCATTAACACTTGGCTCTTCGAAGTCATTTAATAATCCTGCTGAATATCCATTCCAACAGGGGTACAGTTGGGGACACTGGATATCTATTAGTTTTCAAAAATATATAGGGAATATTAGGATATTAAATAAAATGAACAGATTCCTTAAAAAGTATATAAAATATGACATGTTTCCTTTAAGAACTTACAGTTTGGAGGTATATAAAAAGATAATTTCAAAAACAATGGGAGTGCTCTAACAAAAACTGGAATGGAGGGGAAACAGACTCACAGATTACATCACAAAGGTCTTACAAAGACAGAGCACAATTTCTTAGTCCACAAAGAGTGAGCAACCAATTCTAGACAGGTCAGCTATAAAGAAAAAAATGCATGTAGTTATAAAACTGTAATTCAGAGAAGAAAACGTTTTAAATAATTGCACCATGGTCTTAAGGGTGAAACAACAGGAGATTAGGTTACTGGAACCAGATTATCACACTTGCTTTAGTCAAAGGAAGGGTAAGAGAGACCGAAACAGTAAATGAACATGGAAGTCTGTTTCTTGGAGAGCCAGGTGACTTCTTGGTGTCCGGGAAGCTTAAGAGGGACCTGTTATGGATTGAATGTTTGTGTCCCCACCCCAAATGTCTATGGTGAAATCCTACTCTCCTCCAATGTGATGGTTTAAGGAAGGCGACCCTTTGAAAGGCAATTAAGATCAGACTGGGTCATGAAGGTAGAACACTCACGAATAGGATTATTGCCTGTGAGAGTCACTAGAGAGTTTGCTTCCTCTGCTTTCTACCATGTGAAGATACAAAAAGAAGTAGGCAGTATACAATTCTGAAGAGGGCTATTACCAGAACCTGAGCATGCTGGCACTCTAATCTTGGACTTCCAGCCTCCAAAAGTGTAAGAAATTTCTGTTGTTTGTGGTACTTTGTTATAGCAGTCTACACTGACAGGACGGTGCCTGAGAGAGAAGATAAGGGGAGTGGTTTGCTAAGAAGCAATCCAGGAACCAGATAAGGAGGGCCTGACTTAAGGCAGTTGAGTGGGCACAGAATTGAGAGGATGTGTTTGGAAAGTCTGGATGAACAGACTTGGGTACCAATTTGCCAGCCTTCCCACAGTAAGGCTCAGTAAATCTAATTCCTACATTATTATGTGCCCACAACTCTTATTTTTATCAATATTTTCCTGGATATTAAAGGTATTTTTTTTTGGAAGCCTCTCTTGATAGCTTTACCAACTAGATTCAACTTCTCATTCTTCTTGTTATTCAAATCTTATACTTCCTCTGGCAAGGTGCTTAGCATGGATTCATTAATTCCCAAGTTATGTTTGTCCATATCTTATCATGACTGGTCTGATTAATCTCAAATCCATCACAAACCTAGCTCCACGTCTGAAGTACAGGTAAATATTAAACACTGGTTGCAAAATGAGCTATTATGTAATTCTTACACACTCCTCCTAATGATGTCATCTTGAGCTTTACAGGAAACTTAATTCCTGGCTAAATCCATTTGATATCCACTCCCATAATACTTTATAACCCCCATCGTAATACTCATCATTATTAAAATTTATTACTAGACTCTGTTAATTCTATGATGATACACACATTTCTTACAATGTTTGAAATATCATAAATGCTTAATTATTGAATAAACAAGCCATTAATTATTTTGTCTCATGCGTTATGCATTTGGACTCCCAGATCTTCCAGTTGTGCTCTACGTAAGCGTATGTATCTTTGCACTGCCTTTCTGACATCTTCAGCCCTTTAGAACGTAATCAAAAAACACAAAGGAACACAGAGAGAGCTCTATCCAGTGAAAATGGACATTAAAACATCCATTTTGACCTCTTTCCAAGTTATATTGTTAAGTCTGAAAACACAGCTACCAAAATTGGCATTGCCATCTTAGTAAGTTCATTTGACCAGACCACACAGGGTGTCAGTGTCCACCAGAGGTTAGACAAAAGTCTCCAGGCATTTTACAATTCTGGCCCACCAACACATAAGCTGTCCTGAGAATGTCTAGGGAAGTTCAAGTTAAAGAGAAAACTCCCTGCTATTCGGTTCCTGCTACCTTGAAAACACTACAGACAGGCACATAGTTCTGTATGTACCAACCAAATTAACACATATATACTGGCACTGGATTTACTTATGAAAATGGGAAAGTTACTTTAAGTGAGGAAGTTGGAACAACAGTCTAAATCCAGGTAAGAGTTCTTTTGGGTCTTCCTTGCCCACTTCACACAGCAATCACACAGAGTTAATTCCACCACCCGTGTCCTCTTAAGAGCTGTTATCCCAGGTGTTGTCATTCTGCTCAGTGTCACCTTTCACCTTCCATTGTTAAAATGGCATCCTTACTCATCCCTATCGATACAGCGTCTCCTACCCCTACTACCCATGACCTGAGAATTCTTTTGAGGTTTTATCTTATTCTTTCCTTTGAAACATACTCATCTGTCTCTCCATTTTGCTTGAATCTCTGTGTTTTTGTTTTTAAGATTTTATTTATTTACTTGACAGACAGAGATCACAAGTAGGCAGAGAGGCAGGCAGTGGGGGTTGGGGAGGAAGGAAGCAGGCTCCCCGTTGAGCAGAGAGTCTGATGCGGGGCTGGATCTCAGGACCCTGGGATCATGACCTGAGCTGAAGGCCGAGGCTTTAACCCACTGAACCGCCCAGGCACCCCATCTGTGTTGGTTTCTATGCATTAGATAAAAGCACCACCTCTCCTGCTCTTATAGGAGTAACCACCTATAGGAGATGGCCCTTACCAGTCCATCCTACCCTAGCTCTTGGTTGTCTCTCAAATCCTTTTGAGTGTCCAAGCAGTGTGTTTTATTTTTAATGGCTCCTAGTTGCTGAGGGTGTGCCAAGACCTGACCTTGTTCCAAAGGGGAGATGCTGTCTGGCAGTAGGTTTTAGGCATGCAAATATACCCAGACCCACAGGACCACAAGCCTAAGCTCCTTTGGTTACCCGTGCCAGGTGATCTACAGGTGTTCCCTGGTAGCAGCTGCAAAAACAGGGGCTCCAAATGAGTGTATAATATAAGCTCCATTCTGGGAGACACAGTCAAATGACACGGAGGCAGAGGGGGACTACAAAAAGGGCCACACTAGCTTATGTCCTGTAGAGCTCTAGAGTGAGCGAAACCTGAAGCCCACCCCTTAGACTGCAGGATGAGCAAAAAGACTAGGAAGTGGGGGTGGGGGAGTGTTTCACTCCACCATCTGTGCAGCGCCCTCTGGGAAGATGCAGGCCAACAACTGTCCCTGACTGGTCCTACCTGCAGGCCCCAGCCCCAAAGACGCAGCGCACTCACGCAGACAGTGCTCCAGAGGCCTTCAGAAAGGATTACAGCCAGCTCTCACATGTTTAATTAGAAGCCTGCCCCTCAGGCTATAGCCACAGTAAGTTTACTGGAACGCACCCAGCGACTGAGCTCTCCTGGCCTCGTGCAGGGCCCTATAGAAGCTCTCTCTCCATTGGTTACAGGCCTGCGGGGAAGCACGGGGAAGCCCCGACGGCGCCCCCTGGCAACAGCTGCAAAACCCCGCACCAGCCTCGCGTAAAACTTCCTGCGCCCCGCGGGCAACTGCGCTCTGGAACCAAGCGAGGGAGAGCGTGGAGATGGTGTCCACGCGGAAAGGAAGCGGGAAAAAATACCGAAAGAAAGAAAGGCGAGGCGGGGCGAGGCGGGGCGGGGCGGGGCGGGGGGGGGGGGGAGTGTCTAGAGTTTCGAAAACAAAAAGGTGGTATCCACAGGCTGGAGCTTGGCGAGGAAGCAGGAAGATGGCACCTGCCAGTCTTTGCCCAAGAAGACACCCTCCCCGGCGGTCTTCCAAGCACAGCCTGCCTCTCAGGTCGGCGCTCCAAGACCAGCAAAGGAGCATCCCCCTCACACACAGCTGAGTGCCCCCAGGGCGCCTGGCGCTGGGCCTCGAGGCCGGTGAGTCCCGGGGGGCCTCGAGAGCCCTTCCTCAGAGCGCTGTTGGTAGCTGGGGTCTCAGGGAAGGGAGCCCCGGGGATCTTCAAACCTGGACATTTAGAGGCGTGGTTCTCGGGTGCCGGTAGTAAAAGTTGGGGATGCCCGGTGTGGGGTTCAGTCCCTGTACCTCTGAGGGAGAAGCTCTGGGTCTGGAGCTCCCGCTGGACTGTGGGTTGCTCCCCGGCCGCGTGGTGTGGAGTTTCCAGGGGTGGGGGGGGGACCTGTGTCCCAGCCTGGCTTACCTGCTGTCACGTGGGCCTTCTCGCCTTCGGGTAGGATGCACAGGAATCATTCAGACAGTTTTTAGATGAGGAACTTATTCCATATTTAGCTGTGGGTTCTGGGTTTGTGGGAGGGACTGAGCCCAGACCCTCTCAGGTCGCCATCTTGAACAGGAACTGGACAGTTTCTTATATAGGCTCCCCTCCCCCCAACCTCCGGATAAGGTTTCTCCTATTTGCATCCAATCAGGCCATACACCTGCTCAGTTATTTGATCATGGCTCCCTTATACCGTGGCTTAGCATGTGACTTAGCACGTGACTCAGCAGTGCCTCTTGCTACCAAACTGCTTAAAAAAACCCAACACATTATTTTTGTTTAAAAAACAAAACAACACATTATTTTTGCAGACCTTCTTGCCATTGCAAATAATATTCTCCCTGCCCGAAATAGCCGTCCCTCCGTTTGTTTACACTCAGAAATCTAACTCATTCTCCTCTGCTCAGACATTGCCTCCTTTGTAATGTCTTTCCTTATCAGCTTATAAAATGAGAGGGGTAGACATGCTATTTTCTTAACCATCTATGGTCTGAGGATTGTTCCTGTCTCTGTAACCCCACCCAGATGCTAAGGCACTTAAGTGGGGGAACCCTGTCTTTTCAACTCATACTCCTCTGTGTTCAGATACAAGTGTGAGTCCAGAGTAGAAAACTATTTGCTGAATGATTCTATTCACATCCCTATGTCAAGTGTATCTTAGCTGGCACATAGAGCCCCAGTAAGATGTACCTGTGCCAGTTGTCCCCATTTCTAATAGGACAGGTTCTGAGCATCCATTATTCTGTAATTTCTGGGCGGCTCCCATATTTCAGCAGATACAAAGTCAGCCTTCATATAGATGGCACCTCTGCTCTGGTGTGGTCACTAAGAAGCCATAAAAAGGAATTAGTCAGCTTAGGTGGATAATTGATGGATGTCAAGTGTCCCTTTGGATAAAAGACTTGCTTCTAGACCGATTGCCTGAGGGCTCAAAAGGCTCCTAGTAGACAATCCAGATGCCTTCTTTTTATTTCCTCTGAATATCTGCATTTTCATCCAAAATTAAGGCACCAAGGACAGCTTTGAAGGAAGTAGTGGCCTCGGGGCTAGTACATTTAATGAGAAATCTTTTCAAGGGTCATCTTCTGATACCTTGTGCTAATGACACAGGGCCTTGAAAGGATGGGATTGCTGTGCACCTACTGTACATTAACAAACAAACAAAAACACCTTACAATTTACTAAGACTTACTAGTTTTAGAGGTTTTTGACAACTTGATACGCTTCCTCTTAATTGTGACAGGCCCCAGCAAGGCTTACAGCTTCTACTCAAAGCTTATGGCTTTGAAATATAGGCTGTAAGCTCAGAGTGGTTAGGAAAAGCATAAACAGGGAAGTAATATGTGTTATCCATAATGAAGGGCTCTTCCCTCCTCCTCTATCATTCAAAGAACTGTAGAAGGTATTTTCCCCCCCTATGGCCTGAAAAACAGTCTAGAAGAGTTAGAAGTGCTGTACTCAAATTCACGAGTGATGTTCGTTGCTGAGTGAAGATGACAACCCTTGTTTTTGACTCCTAGTCCAAAGTTCATTTCACAAAACACTATGCTGCCTCTTGCAGAATTCACGTGTTAAAAGTTAAAGGGGATAAAATGCCAGTCTGAAGCTCAATAGAATGACAGGGGAGAAAATAGGCTGAAGAAGCAGCTGAACTTGTTGATTAGTATTGCTTAATGCAGCTACACACCCCCTTACATTCTCCCGGCCCACTGATCAGCATTTTCCTTTTGGGCAGACTTCATAGCCAAGAAATCAATACATCATTAGCCTGCAGCATGTTGTTTTCTGGGTATCAGGCGAGCTCCTGGGAGCATTATTTGAGTCATAATGACAGGGGTTGGGCTGTAATGAAAGTCCTGAATTATGCCACATTAAGGATCTTACCCCCATGAAGCTGGTAAGCTGCTCAAATATTCCCTTGTGTGGCTTCAGACGCAGCCATCAAATATTTAGCATGGATTTTGGCTAATGTGCCTTCCTTATCCCCAAGATATTCTAAAGCAGGTGGCTGGTATTAATACCCTTTAAGAGGTGAGGAAAGAGAGCCTTGAAGAGATTAACTGGACAAGACTTGCATCCTGGAGTAGCCAAATCAATCCCTTAGACCCCTTTACTATACTAGCCACTCCCTGCTCCCTTTGGCTTTGAGAACCAGCAGGGTTTTGAAAATTCTCTTCACGGACTGTCTCCAGCTGCTCTGTCCCCAGCCAGAGAGCTCATGACCACTGGCTGGCATTAAACTTCATCATTCTCTGCTCTCCGCTGCTACTATTCCTGAGTCTGCCCCTTCCCAAGACTCAGAAGTCCCCTCTCACTGGGCCTCCCCCAGCCCTCACCTCCTTCCTCTCCTTCCCCCTGAATGACTCATTTTGTTTACTGAGCAGAGAAGCTAATAGAAGGCAGCAGAATTTAAGCTTCCCTGGGACTTGCTTTACACGCTGACAAAATCATTCTTTTCTCTCTCTGTTAAATATTCATGGCTCTCAGATTTTTAGATACAAAGGTACATTTTGTTTTAAAATGTGCTGATCCAAGACATACTGGTTTGCATTGATTTCCTCCTCTTTGCATTTCTATTGCATTGGAAATAAAGAGGTCCTCATTCACTTCTTCTGAAATATGGACCTGAATTTATCTTTGGTTTTCTTTTTTAATTTGGCTGCTATTTGGCAAAAGGGCTGATGTTGGTAGACATTTTACATGTTTTGTGTGTTTTTCTCTTCTGACATTGCGTGCGGGCGCACACACAGACATGTAGACATGAGGACAGGAAAAAAACACATTCTCTTTTCCAGGCATCACAGTCTAATGTTAATATCATTTGAAAGGGATTTTAACAAAGGTTTGAGCTGTTACAGATTTCAAATATTTACAATTTGGAACAAAAATAAAGTAGAGATAGATTTACAAAGATGAAGAATAGATGCATCCTAGGACAGTTCAGAGATCTACAGAAAATGAAATGGGGGCAAAAGTGCCTCCATCTTAGAAAAAAAAAATGGAGAGAAATTTACTGTGGTGTAAGAATTATGGAAAGAGAATAAATGGGGGTGGGAAGGAGGAGGGATTAAAATCCTGATTAATTCAGGTCGCTTGACAGGAGTCTTGCAATGTATAGTGCAAATGAACAAAAGTAAAAGGCTTTTAGATTCTGGGAGTTACATGTTTTTATTTTTTGTTTGTTCGTATTGCCATATCAAATGAAAGAGTAGAGTCTTTGTAAAGTCTTGGAGTGTGGAGGATCAATTTAGAATTTTTATGAGATTTTGGAGCCTTTTAGTGAAAATATGTGATTGGGATTGGGTAAGGATTCTGATGTAATTGTCTAGGATTGGTGAACACTTTGCTTGGAAGAATCTTATGGGGTCATAATATTATTTAATGCAACGGAAGTGTTTAACCCTTTGATGTTTATTTAAATAATCATTTTTGTAAAGAATCTGGAATGAACAATGAAATTATTTGAGATGTTTATCTTCCTAGGCAACAGTTTCTTGGAATAGTAAAGTCATGTTGATGAAGGCAGTGGGTTAGTAAAGTCATGTTGATAGAGACTATAAGCTGTGTAAGTGTAGGAGATTTGGAATCTTGATTATAAACTCTCATAATTAGGAAACACCTAAAAGCCTATCTGATCTACTCTCAACGTGATTCTTGAATTCCTTTATTACATACCGGCCACCTGCTCTTTCAGCCTCTCAGAGACTGAAACCAGTGTAGTGGTGTAGAGACTCTGGCGGAGAGCACTGTTGGATATTTACTCAAGGTTTCCAAAATTAATAAAATTGAGGTATTCTCTGGATCTCTACTTCTCTTTCCTTTTGTTAGTTTACTAAAGACTGGTTTCTTTGTCCTTTACTCTCTCTTTCCTCTCATAGTATGTACTTACTCATGGGACCTCGTCCTCATCCCATAACCGCCCCCCCCACCATGTTCTACCTCATGGACTTTATAAGCATTTCCATCTTTGTTTCCTCACAGATAGCAATGATGTCCTCCAAGTATTTGCCAGTTCAGAGGCCCAGAGTGGAAGGCTAATTTGTCTGGCTTCTCCTGTATACCAGACCATTTCATGGGCTGCTGACCAGTCTGTATACTGGCCTGTAGAAGGACAGGTGGCCTACTTTGATCAGTCAGTTGTGGCCCTGCTGGCTGGGTTCTGCAGTAGGATACCAGTGTGGTGGCTCCTGGAAAAGACTGTTCTGGGGGAGTTTCTGCAAGGAATACTGTGAGTGGAAAGATTTTATGATGTTTTTTAAAGAAAATGAGGAGGATATCAATATCATAGCAAACATGTCTAAATCGGAGGAAATTTACCTATTTTGACTGTTGTGAACATTGGTCTTGGAAGACATCATGTTTTCAAAATTTCTGCCATGAATATAGGGGAGATGATCTTCAGCCCAAGGGTTTGGATGCACACTGGGGAATCTGTCAAGACACCTTACAACATCACGTGTATACGTGTTTATTATTATAAAGATTTCTCTTTTTTTAAAGATTTATTTGAAAGATAGAGCACGCAAGTGTGCTTGTGTGAGCAAGTGGGTGGGGGGGTAGAGGGAGAGAGAGAGAATCCCATGCAGACTCCCCACTGAGCTCTGAGCCATGCTGGGCTCAATCCCACAACCCTGAGCTGAAATCAAGAGATGCATGCTTAACTGATCAAGCCACCGAGATTCCCCTGTTTAAGTGTTTATTAGAAGCACCCGAACAGCTTAGCAGTTGAAACTGAACCCAGAATCTCTGAATACCTTACCTTCTTTTATTTTCAGGTACAATTTTGTTTTGTTTTGTTCTTTTTTTTTTTTTTAGGCTTCCATGCCACTATGAAGGTGCCATCCTTCATAGCATTTATGAAAATCAGTTCTGTTTGTGGGTTTTTTTCTTCCTATTTTTTATTTGAATTTACCCATAAATTAAGTCCCACTATGGCAAGGACCTTTACTGTCTTGTTCACTTATTCCCAGTGTATAGATGCCTGTTGAATAAAGCAAAGTAGAATCAAAGAGAGAATACTGAGGGGAGGGGGAAGATAGATTAACATATGTCCTGGAGGACTTCATTATTCACATATGGTCACCAGGTACAGTCTGTAACTGACGATGCAAAGTAGGATATTCAGACATAGTACTTTCTACTCTGGCAACTTTTCTTGTTAAGGGTTTAGTGTGGGATTCTTTCCAAAATTGCACTGTTATAGGAACACAGATCATAAATACAAAACTTGTGAAGAAAATAAATAAGGAGAAAAATTCCCTGCTTCCTGATTTCAGAAAATCTTCTCAAGGGGACATTATTTGAATGTTTTTCAGTTAGAGGTGAAACTGAACAACAAATCCTTCAGGAAAAGTAGAAATAACCTACTAATTAGTGGCCGAGATTTTAAAAATAGTTGTGCTTTCAAATCATGGCTCTGCCACTCATTATCTGCATGATTGTTCACAGATGGCTTAACCACTCTGACCATTACCTTCTTCATCTGTAAAATGTGCATCTTAGCTACCTTACTAAGAGAGGTAAATGACACAAGAAAATGCCTGATATATGGTGGTAAATAATAGCTATAATTTTATTGTATATTCCGTGTTATTTAATCTTTGCCTCCTTAACCAACTCCAGCGACACTGACAACATTGTTTTTTTCTTTTTTATGTGAAACACTGAGGTTCAGAAAGTTCAAGTAAGTTGCTTGAATGATACATCTTAGAAAAGACAATGCAATTTTGTGATTTATAAGAAATATTTATTTGGTCACTCCTAGGACCAAGATATATTTCACATGTTTGCTCTTTGATTTTTATGTTTGATCTCCTCCCACAGTTCCTGGCTCACGGTTTCCAGACCCTAGGAATTTTCTGAGCAGTGGGAACATCAGTTGTTATTATAGTTGGTCTCTTGTCCTCAGTTCCCGAAACTCTTCAGAGCCTTAAAGGTGAAATGGGTGTCTTATCATTCATAACAAGCCCCTTTCCACCACAACTGGGTTTATGTTAATGAGGTGACTTTTGGAAAGCACCTCAGGAGGGAGGCTAGTTGTGGAACCAGTTTCATGGAAGGGTGGAACTTTCAGTCCTGCCCTTTGATTTCTGAGGATTGGAGAGAGGCTGGAGTTTAAGTCACTCATCTTTGGCTAGTGATTTAGTCAATCTTGTCTATGTAAAGAGGCCTCCATAAAAACCTCAAGAAGGAGGGAGTTTACAGATCTTCTAGGTTGGTGAGCCAGAATGCTTCCATGCGCCACCTAGCTGAGTTCCCAGACTCCATGAGGGCAGAAGCTTCTTCGTTGCACGCCTCGCACCATGTATTTCTTCATCTGGCTGTTGATTTGTATCCTTTAATAATCTTTGTACGAAACCAGTAATCTGGTGAGTAAACAGGTTTCCTGAGTTTTGTGAGGTGCTCTAGCAAATTAATCGAACTCAAAGAGGGAGTACTGAGAACATCTAACGTCTAACATCCAGCTAGTCTGTCAGAGTTCAGGTAACAATTTGGATTCGGGATTGGCATCCAGAGTGGAGAGAAGTCTTGTAGGATGGAGTGTTTACCCTGTGGACTCTGATGCTGTCTCTGGGTAGATGGTGTCAGAATTCAGTTGAACTGTATGACATCCAGCTGGTGTCTCAGAATTGCTTGGTGGTGTGGTAGGATTCCTGCCCACACTGAAAATTGGGTGAACTCCCAACAAGGAGGGGATTTAAATCTATTATTGATAGGGGTGAGGGGAAGGAGAATGAGGGTAATGAAGGGGTATGTGGTGAGGGTCTCAAATTCAGTGGTTTATAAGTTTTAATAGATAAGTCTTACCTTTGCAACAAATGCAAACATCCATTCCACCAGTTAAATATCTCCAAATCTTAATTTCCACAGAACCTCTGGGTGACTCTGATAACATTTATTCAAGACTTACTCTACCAGGTGTTGTTCTAAATGGTTAAGTGCTTTGCTCAATGTCTCACAGCTGGTAGGTGGCCAAGTCCGGATCCAATTCCAGAGGCCATGTTCTTAACTACTTAGGATACTCTGCTGGCTTCCCTGAATCAGATAGTTGTGCATCACATTTTGAGAAGACATAGAAATGACAGACTGTGGAAGCTCAGAGACTGTGGCTGTTGTGGTGCGTGAAACAAATCAGGCAGCATGTAGCCAAAATTAACATGAAAGGCGGCCATGATCAATGAAACCAAATGCATAACCTAGTACTTGGCACAACATACTCAATAAATATTTTTTGGATAAATAAATACTTAGGAGGATGATAGCAAGCCTTCAGTCTTAGGAAAGACAGACAAAACATTCATTTAGCCATGGGATTACTGAAACTCAGAATAAGCTTCAAAAGTCATCAAGACCTAACTCCCCCGCCCCGTGGATGCTACAACTCTCTCACAATATTTCAGTCCTATTGTCAGTCAGTTAAAGAAAAAGCAGCCTCTGGTTTGCAGTATAAAAATAAGAGAAAAGACCAGAAATATGACCCACAGAGAAGTAAGAGAGCTTTAAATGCCAGAGTCAAATAGAGTTCTGTTTGTAGCCAGCTCTCTGACAGACAAGAGGGAGAGAAGTAAATACTGCAGCAATGATGTCTACAATCACAGAAGCGATTCTCCAACAGCAAAAAGATGCCCATGGTCCTGGGGGGCCAATGTGAGCCTATTGATTTCTCTTCCAGTTCCTCCTTATTGTTCATCATTTCCTGTTCGTTCATGCAGCCAGGGTCTCAGGGACTGTGGTCCCTTGTGGGCCTGCCAATCTTGCTGCTGTTGAGCGACCATGAACTATGAAGGTCCTCGAGCCCTTTAATTGGACAAGCTCCAGGTAATAATGCAGGAGAGGAGCTGAGCTTGGAGTAGGCAGCGGAAGAGAGAAAGACTGAATGAGGAAGGAGACAGAATCCATGAATTCAGTCTTCACAGAGAGAGGGGACCAGAGGGAAAAACAGTCACTACAGAAAACTCCTTCCAAACAACACTGGTGGTAGATTTCACTTGAGGAACATGCTATACAGGTGGTCAGGGAAATGAACCTCTCCTATCATTTGAGATCAAGATTATCTCGAATCAGGGATTGCTGGTGAGATTGTTCATAAATACAGTCTACTTGATGCTCACCGAGTAGAAAGAACAATTTTACACTGATTACTGAATCTCTGAATTCAAATGATCAGGTTATCATGCTTCTAGTCAAGAAGTTCTTTTACTTAAAATGTCATTAATTAAAATGTAAAATTAATGTACTGACTGAAGATCAGTCCAAATTATAAAATAGCCATGATCTCCAGAGAGATTGGCTTATTCCTGGTTTAAAATAAACAGAGAAATGGCAGTCACAAAATTTATAACTGAAATATCAGGGTAGTTGAGAGGCATTTAACACACTTTATTAAAAACAAATAAACCAAAGCTGACATTTAAGAAATTTATTTGCTTAGCTATTTAACAAATGGCAAACATTTACTTCATCTAAAAATGTGCTGTATGCTCAGGGTTCAGTGATGACAAAGGGGGCACATTCCCTGTCACTGATAAGCATTTGGCTTAACTGTGGGGAGGGAAAGAGGAGAGTAAGCAGAAATTTGCTGTATCAGGGGATACGTGTTATGAGAGAGTGAGCATAGTGCCTTATGAGACCACAGAATAGTATCTTAGTCAAATGTAGAGATAATTAAGACTTCCTAAGAGGCAGCCTCTTCTAGACAGAGCCTGACAGTGTTAGTGAGTTAGCCAGACAAAACAGGGTGTGGAAGAGCATTCTGGGCAAAGAAAATTGTGTGTCCAGAGACTATGGTACATGTAAGAAAAGTAAAAAATTAATCCATCCTTTTTTTTTTTTTAAGATTTTATTTATTTTAGAGAGTGTGTGTGACAGAAGGCTGGGAGGAGCAGAGGGAGAGGGACAAAGGGACTTCACACTGAGCACAGAGCCCCACACGGGGCTCGATCCCATAACCCTGAGATCATGACCTAAGCTGAAATCAGAAGCTGGTCCATTAACCAACTGAGCCACCCAGGTGCCCCTAAAGTTAATTCATTCTTATGGTAGTATTTTGGACTGAAGGTTTCTGTCCCCATAAAATATGTATGTTGAATCCCTAATCCTCAATGTGATGGTATTTGGAGGTTGGCCCTCTAGGAATTAATTATGATTTGGTCACATCATGAGGGTAGAGCCTCCTTGATGGGATTAGGGCCCTTCCAATAAGATGAAGAGACCAGAGGGCTCAGCCTCTGCCATTTGAGAATGTAGCAAGAGATAGGAGGAGCGTCTCACCAGAACCGAATCCGGTGCTGGCATATTGATTTTGGAGTTCCAGCCTTTAGAACTCTAGGAAATTAATGTTTGTTGTTTAAGCCGGCCAGTCTTTGGTTTTTATTATAGTAGTCTGAGCTGACTAAGACAGGTAAGTGAGAGAGATGCAGAGGTGAGGCTGGAGGAGTGACCGCAGACCAAAGCCTGAAATTCCTCGTGAGTCCTGCTACGGCATGCCTTTGCGAGACCCTCTCAGGCTCTCTTACGTCACTCCCTAATGGCCCCTGTGAGGGACGCTTCAGCCCTACTATCAAGACAGCCTTCCTGGGGCCTGGGAATCTAGATGTCTGGTACCTCAAACCCCTATTCCATCTAGTACCTGAGATTCTGCCTTCATTTGAGCAAGGGCCAACAGTGCACCTCTGGCTTACAGCCCCCAGGTCCCAGTTACCCGTGTTTGGGTTCCAGCCATGAAAAAGTCAGAAGCATCCACCTCAGACTGAGGTTCTCCATTTCTTTTCCTGGACCTAGCAGAAACAGAGTCCTGTTCCTGACTCATGGCCTTGCTGAAGTTTACACCTCTGACTGGTCATTCTCTGCCTACTCAGCCAAATAACCATTTATCAGCAACTCACCTCCTTTTTTTTTTTTAAGATTTTATTTATTTATTTGACAGACAGAAATCACAAGTAGGCATAGAGGCAGGCAGAGAGAGAGAGGGAAGCGGGCTCCCTGCCAAGCAGAGAGCTCGATACGGGGCTGATCCCAGTACCCTGAGATCATGACCTAAGCTGAAGGCAGCAGCTTAACCCACTGAGCCACCCAGGTGCCCCTACTAACTCACCTCCTGACATTGCGTCCCGCCCGCCCATAACACCCATGGGACCACCCGGGTATTGACCATGCTCACCCTTAGCCTTCACTTATCCCTCCATCTACCCCTGCATGCTTTTTCCTCCAGCACCTGCATCTGAATCCAACTCTTTCTGCCTTCTGAATGTCCTATCAAGTCTTTGTTTACACTGTCTAGTCTGGCCTGACTACAGTGTTTCTAAATAACTTTTTTTTTTTTATAACCTTTTATGAAGCACCACAAGGACAGCTAAAATATTGCCTGAAAATAAGAGTCTTCAAATACCAGACAGGCAAGGAAGGACAGTAAAATAGAGTAGGTTTGGGTAATTCATAATGTTTGTGAGTTAAGAGACCAGGTGAATTCTGTTGTGGTCTAGCAGAGAGATGTAGTTGAGACAGTGCTCCCATTTGTTTAATCAGCAGACATTTAGAGGATAACTGCTTTGTACCGGAAACTAGGTTCTCAGATCTTGGCTGCAAACAAGATAAATTTATGTGGAGATTCTAGTCTAGAGGACAAGGGAAATCTGAACTTTGAATTGTCATCTAGGACGGGCTAAGAATGTTCTATTGCATATCTGCCCAATCTGGCTCTTTAGAAGCCGTCCGCTAAACCTGGTCCACAAATGATTTTGAGATTTCGGGCAATCCCCACACCACATGTCCTCTAAGACCCTTTTCAGCTCTGAAAAATCTCTGTCCTGCTGGGTTCTTTTTGCCAGGAATCCTAAGGCAGAAGGCACAGGTCAGAGAAAAAATACCCCCAGAAGAATTGTTCAAGTTGCTTGCTTAGAAATATGATGCCGCAGGTAGAACCAGAAACAACAGCAAGGCAGGGGAGATGGATATAGCAGGAATGTTTCTACTTTATCTGTTGCTCTGTTTGGTGACATCTCATCCCTCATGGAGTCTGTTTTTGTGAAAATTTTCCTCCCATATATATGAAGTAGAGACATTATTCAATGATTGTCAGCAGTGAGAAATGCATGGAGGGATAAAGAAAGGAGTTTGCTTCTCAGTGACGGTGAATAGAGTCTATTTCCTTTATCAGAGAATCTGAGCCCTAATGAATGGATCCCATACTGCCTATCCATCATCTGCCCACAAAGCATAACAAGCCCCACTACCTGGTTAGCCAGCTACCTGGACCTTCTCTACTGTAGATGACTGTCCCTTCTTTGCTCCTGTGCCCCAAGTATGTTAGTCTAAACAGAGAGGAGAAGAGGCCTTTGGAGCTGCCAAAATGGTGCAGTGAGGAAGTTTTGGTGCTAACCTGAAAGGGGTCAGCATTCTCTTCTAGAACATCAACTGAGCTTGTATCCTCAGGCTGCTCGGTCTCTTTATTTTGCTCTTTCGGATCAATCCCCTTCTTCCTCATTTGAATTTAAGAAAAATATTTTTCATGTGTTTATAAAAATAAGTTAATTCCAGATAATAAGACAGCTGGGAATATTTACTTTAAAAAAATTATCAGTATATTCTAAATGATAGATCTTCAGCAAGTGGCTCTCTAAAAGAATATGTTTCTCTAAAGTTGCTACCAATGTGGGAGTGTAGATTAGTATCACCTTCTTGTAGGGTGATTTAAAAACATTCTCAATAATTAAAATATAGATAGGCTTTGTTATTGCAATTCTCTTTCAAGAATATCCTAAAGAATGTTTCTCAGAAATGTGCAAAGATATACTTACAAGAATATCCATGGCAGCATTTACAAAGCAAAATTGGAAATAGCCTAGGTTTTTATCGATAGCTAATTCATTAAACGATAGCTGTTCTGTACAGCCAAATACTCTGTAACCATTAAAAGAAAATTCTAGATCTATATATGCTGAAATGGAGAGATCACTAAGTTATTTCATTCAGTGAAAAACCATGTCTAGAAGGGAACTTCTGCGATTCTTTTTTGTTCTCTTTCTTGGTCTGGATCGAGCCGGTTACATCTGCACACTGAGTTTATAAAAAATCAAGGAGTTACAAACTTAAAATGCATATGTGTTTCTGCATGCATGTTATACTTCAAGAAAAAAAGTTAAAACAATGTACATAATATTATATGTAATGTCTTGTAATTTCAGAACAGTATCAATTTGTATACATTTGACATGTATACAAATTCTAGGAAACAAGATGCTATACAATGATAACTTCTGGAATGGAGAAAGGAAGTGAGAACATGTAGACTTTTACTTCTGGTTTTCTGTCTTTCATGCTTTTTTTTTAAAGATTTTTATTTATTTGACAGAGAGAGATCACAAGTAGATGGAGAGGCAGGCAGAGAGAGAGAGAGAGGGAAGCAGGATCTCTGCCGAGCAGAGAACCCGATGCAGGACTCGATCCCAGGACCCTGAGATCATGACCTGAACCGAAGGCAGCGGCTTAACCCACTGAGCCACCCAGGCGCCCATGTCTTTCATGCTTCTTGATTTGTTTCATTTTTTTTAAAAAAGAAAAAAGGTCGTTAATATTATTTTAAATACTGGTACACATTCCTGGAAACAGTAAAATAACACTCTATCTTCACTCAAAGTCAGCTATTGAGCTCTGTGACAGTTTTTCTTTGCTGGACCTTATTTTTTTTTTTTTAGCATATTAATTTAATTTTATTTATATTTGCTTTACCTTTGCTCCCTACTTCTAGAATTCATCACAATGCATCTGCAATGCCCTATTCTCTTCTTTGGCCCACTAGCCTGTCTCTGCACATCTTTCAAGGCCTCCATTCCAAATCTGAGTGGGTGAGCATCTGTTAAGCAGCTGCTACATCCAAATTGAGAAGGGGCCACATTGCAAGCAAGAGGCCAGGGCAAGAATCATTCTGAGTGGAAAATGGCTTGGCAGGGTCCAATGCTCTGGGACCCATCTGAGAGGAAAGATCATTAATGTTAATCTAACTGAGCTCAGGGTGGGAGGAAGCAGAGTCGTAGTTTCTGGAGGAAACGGCTTGAACTAAGGGCTGGTTTCATTTGACAGAGACAATGAGGAATCACTTGCCTGTGTTAAATGGAGACACGATTATCCATAATTGATACATGATTTTCAGCTGCCTTCTTTGTTCTGGTGCAGAGGAACGGGAAAGAACAGTGAGGAAGTAGGGTCACGAAGCTTCAGAATGCCCGAGTCTGTGCCCAGGCATGAGGGTGGGATTTCCCTTTTGGTTGGAGGAATTACAGGGCTGCTTACACAGAGCTGTTTACCTTTAGATTCTTAGGTAGCTCTAAAATCTTATCAGCTGAATACTAGAGATTCCATTACCTATAACCTCTAGTGACTGAGAGCAAGGGATTTAGAATCAGGCTGACTGACTCATGCATAAATCCTGATTTTAACACTGGCTTTGTGACCTTAAGTAAGCATCTGAACTTCAGTATCTTCATCAATAAAAGGAGAATAATATATGTCTCATAAAGTAGTTCTTAGTTATTGACTTTGCTGATGTTAATGTTCTTTACATTTACAAAGTGCTTATATTGTGCCACAGTACCTATGAGGTAGATTTAGTTATAACCATCTTGTATGAGAGAAAATGGAAAATATAAGGCTATGGCTCAGCTAGAGCAGGGATGGGATTGAAACACAAGTCTGGCTGATGCAGAACCCAGTGGGCTTTGAACCTTACTTTGTGCTGGGACTGTGTAGGTTAGTCCCATCAAAATGACCATGTTCTGCTGAGATCTCATGAGAGCAAATGTGCTTAATGCAGGCCTCTGTCGGCCCCTCAAAATCGTGACATTAACCCCCATTTATAGCTCCATTCAGAATCTCCAATGGCTCAAAACGTTAATAAAATTCTCATGGACCAAAAACATTAAGATTGGTCCCCGATGCACTCTCGCATTATTATAATAACACCCAGGTAGGAACAGTTGACACTAGTCACCCATTGTTTAGACTAGACCAGTGCTTCTAGAAGGGTCCTCTGCAAGACAGGGGGGCATCATTATCTACCTGGGAGCTTTTAGAAATGCAAATGACAGCCCCACCTCAGACCTACTGAATTCAAATCTAATTTGAAAGTTGGATGGCTGAGATGTGCTTTGATCTGCATGTGATTCTCATACACACTAAGGTTGGAGAAGCACTGGGGCTGGAGCAAGGTGTTAGGGCAAATCACTAGCTATAAAAAGGGAAGGAGAGAGATGAAGTCTGTGTCTACGTTATTAGAAGAGAGAATCTTCTTCCTAGAGAAACAGCCTGGTCCTTTTCTCTAGGTAATTTCAGCCATAAACTCTTCCTCTTTTATGTTTTTTTGGGGGGAATGGAGGGAGGATGCTACGGGCAGGAAGAGGGGGAATTACAGTCAAATGCTTCCTAAAATCTGGAGAGAGTTTTTTTCAAACACCAGTAACACTTTAGATAACCTGAAAAGTATTTTTTCTTTTATTTTCTTTTTAAACAAAAACTTTCTGAAAGTGTTCTGTAGAGACAAATGTATGCTCTGGATCTAGAATCAGGAATCTGGGATCCATGACCTATTTTTCTTTCCCTGTCCCATTGCCCTCAGCATCCCAGACCATCTCCTCTCCTCTCCTCAGCTCCTCCTTCTCTTTCTTAATTCCTGTGAAGTCACTGGCCTGTTTGGGGAATTAATTGTGAATACATTAGGCCATACCCCTACCCTGAGGGAAAGTACAGAGTAGTGAAGAGATGGTGAAAAATAAATACGCAAACGTAAACCAGTGTGCTCCCGGGAGTGATCGGAATGAACAAGAAATCTCTTTCCAGAGAAAGGGTTGACTAGAAAAAGCCTTGGGCAGGGGCAAAGAAGTTAAAAGATAAAGAAAGGTTGGGTACCTAGGTGGCTTACTCAGTTGGGTCTCCAACTCCTGATTTTGGCTTAGGTCATGATTCCATAGTTCTGAGACTGAGCCCTAAATTGGGCTCCTTGCCCAGCATGGAGTGTGCTTAGAACTCTCTCTCTCTCTGTGTACCACCCACCATTGCAAAAAAAAAAAAAAAGAACATACAGTGAATTTTAAGGTCTTTTGGTTTAAATAGAAGAAAGCCATGGTGCTCTTCATATGAAGCCTAGGAAACTAGCAGGGGTTGGAAGTGGGGGGCCTTGAGCAATCAAGAAACCTTCTCTCTCCAGAGATAGATGTCATTTGTGGGATGGGGGAGAAGAATGCTCCTACTCTCCTTGTATTCCCTCCTTCTCAAACTAAGATTCATCAAGGGAAGTCAGTAACAAAGTTTCTGACCCATAGCATTTCTTCTTGACAAGAAAGGAATGCACGTGTAAGAAGTTAAGTGAATTTAGGGGTGCTTCAGTGGCTCAGTTGGTTAAGCATCAGCCTTTGGCTCAGGTCATGATCCCATGGTCTTGGGATCGAGCCCCACATAGGGCTCTTTGCTCCTCAAGGGGCTCTTTCCTCTCATATGCCTGCTGCTCCCCCTGCTTGTGTTCTCTCTCTGTCAAATAAATAAATAAAATCTAAAAAAAAAAGTAGTTCAGTGAATTTGAAGTTCAGATTTCTAGTACCACTTCCTGGATGATCTTTCTCAAGCCTGGAGACCCATAGAGCAGGGCAGCTTAGTAGTTACAAATATGAACTTTAGGGTTAGCCAAATAGAGATAAATAGCTTCAAATGGCTGGGGTGCCTCTTACTGGGTTTATATTTTTGTGCAAGGCAAGTAAACCTCTCTGACTCTCCATTTCCTTATCTGTATAATGCAAATAATAAAACCTACCTCTAAGACTGTTGTAAAGATTAAATGAGATAATATATTTTTGGCACAGGGTCTGGGTGCATAGTAAGCTCTCGAGGGTTCTAATTAAAAATATTCCTTGTCCTTTTATTAATTTTATTGATCAACAAGTGCTTATTTTCTCCTTAGTCTATAAAAGAGTAAGATGATCCTTTCTCTTAGCTCTGGAGGAAATGGGTAGGAAGAACATGATAAATTGTGAAAAGTGAGGCAGAAACTGTTCTTTATGGGAATTTAGAGATAAGAATGCTAACTACTGGCTGGAGAAATGGATTTATGGTAAAGGCATCATTTGCGTTGAGTCTTGAAGGATATACTGAAGAGAAAAAGGAAAAGAAGCAAGAACGTGTTCTGATGAAAACCCACAATTTATTGAGTGCTTACCAAGTTCTGGACACTGTTGTAGGCATGATATGTATACTGACTCATTTACTTCTCATAAAAACCCTAGGAGATGGAAACCATTATTATCCCCCATTTTGTGGAGTGAGAGACAGCAGCATAGAGAGGTGAAAAAGCTTGCCCAAGGTTCTATAACTATTAAGCAATAAAGCCAAGGTTTGATTTTAAGTAGCCAGTCACACAGGATCTTAATCACTAGACTCATGTTTGTGTTCTAGTTAATTAATTATGCCTCCATTTTTATCCCAAATTAACTTAAAAAAGCAAATAGTTTGACTTGGCTGGAGCATAAGGTGCTTGATGGGGATTATTTGGAGAAATTGGAGATTATTTGAAGAAATTCAAGCCCCAGAGAAGGGGATTGAAATCTCTTTTGGGGTACGGAGGTAAGAATAAAGATTTCTGAGAAGAAACACTGAGAAATAATAATAATTCCATGTGGTAGCAAGAAGCCCTCTGGTGCCCTTATTTCATTGCCTCATGGTTTTATGAACTGAAATACATTCCACTCACACAAACCACTTCAGGATCTTTTATTTTTAATCTTTCCGACATAGGAGAACAAATTTAACAATGAGATTCTGTTTCTGTTCTGTACATGGGGATAATTAAATTTGCATCCCACTTCAGTGTTGGATCTGCTGTTTGAAGGGAAATGTATCAATTGGACACATGCCCCATGATTTCTAGTCTGCAAATAAGGCATTTGGAGGAGGGGGGAAAAAGGCTACATTTTTCTCCCAAGCAGTAATCACAGTAAAATCTTCACTTAGTGACAGCTTGTTTGTGGTTGGATTAATTCCCATTTGAGTGGGGCCAAAGGGCAGGGAATTGAAGGGAGGAAGCTAGAGAGAGGCAGGGCATAATTATGGAAAGTCCCAGAGGACTCTGAGAACAGAAGTTTGCAAGGGAGGCCAACTGCACATACCTGAAAACGATCTTGGTCAGGAAGCCCCAGGGACCTCTTTCAGTCTCTGGTTTATTTCCAAGGTCCTCATATCCTTTTTTCATGTAGAACCCAGGGACGTGGCCTGATTCATGGAAGTTACAAATGTTGTGGAGTACAATTAATTGATGTATGAGTCTGGGCATGAGGAGATGCGCTTGGGTATAAATCTCAGTCCTGCCACTCAGTGTATCTGTGAGACCTCAAGCAAGTTTCTTGCCATCTCTGAGATGCTTTCTTTCCCTGTGGAAAAATGCAGGATTGCTAATTCTACTTTATATTGAAGGTGCAAATTTAAAAACAAAAACAAAAAACATGTAGAAAAGCTCTTGACACATATTAAATCTCAAAGATGTTTTCCTAACTTTTCTTTCCATTTAGTATCACTCCTGCACTTCCATTTCTTGATTGTACCGCTCATTTGTTTAAATAAAGTCTACTTCTAAGTGGGGGGCAGTAGGGGAGAAATCAAGGCATAGGGAGAAATTCATTTAAATGGTGATAGTCTTGGTATTGAGATGATTTCACTAGTAACTAAGGATGTTGTATGTAACAACAACAAAACAATTTCATTCTTCTACTGACCTCAGCATAGCTTCCTTTCCCCTGGCTCTTGCCACAGTTCCAAGAAGTTAAATGAGTAAACTTGAACAGTTTTTATTTCCTAGGAGCCTGTAATTCGCATGAGGGCAGAGACTGTGTGTGACTTGTTTATACCTGTGCCACTCTTTCCTAGCCCAGGACTTGAAATGATTTCAAAAAAGCGTAGGTAGCATGAGTGAATGAATAAGTAAACGATTTTTTTTTCCTGTCTTAGAGTCTTCCAAGCTTTAGATTTTTGAAGGAACAGGGAGCGGAATCAGTAAAGATTATTTGGTCTGTGTGGGATGAAGGGAAGTACAGTTCTTATTTCATCAACCAGAGGGACATTTGAACCTGCCCCTCCTCATCCTAAATTCTGGAGATAAGCCTTTTTTTGGGGGGTGAACATAAATGTGTTTTGAATGATTTGTGCTAAGTTAAACAGTAGCTAGGTCTGCAAAGTACATAAATAATGACAATAACAGGGGCGCCTGGGTGGATCAGTTGTTAGGTGTCTGCCCTTGGCTCAGGTCATCATTCCAGGGTCTCGGGATCAAACCCCACATTGGACTCCCTGCTCGGTGGGAGGCCTCCTTCTCCCTATCTCACTCCCTCTGCTTGTGTTCCCTCTATCTCGCTGTGTCTCTCTCTGTCAAATAAATAAAGAAAATCTTAAAAAAAATAATGACAATAACAATATTTTCCATGATTGAAAAGCATTATTTGCTTTGTAAACACATCAAGCATTTTATCTTTCTTGCCTTCTCTTTTGTCTTCTCACTGTGGTGTGGAGAATGAATCAGGGAGACCATTCAGAGATGATAGCAGTATTCTAGAGGATTTATGATGGCAGCCTTGACTAGGAGGGGTCGAGCAAATAAAAACATGATACATTTGAAATACATTTTTGGAGTAGACCTGAAAGAACCTGAAGAACTTTGAATGTAGAAAATGGGAAAAGGAATGAATTAAGGTTGACTCCTAGGTGTTTGAACTAACAAGTAGGTATTGGTGCTTGTCCTTTCTACCTACCTATCTTTCTTCCTTCCTTCCTTCCTTCCTTCCTTTCCTCCTCCTCCTCCTCCTCCGCCTCCGCCTCCTCCTCTTTCTTTTAATTAACACATACTGTATTATTTGCCCCATGGGTACAGGTCTGTGAATCATCAGGCTTATACACTTCATAGCACTCACCATAGCACATACCCTCCCAATGTTCATAACCTAACCACCTTCTCCATACCCCCCTTCCCCCCCAGCAACCCTGTTTCTTTTGTGAGATTAAGAGTCTTTTATGGTTTGTCTCCCTCCTGATCTCATCTTGTTTCATTTTTTCCTTCTGTACCCCCCAAAACTCCCACGTTGCCTCTCAAATTCCTCATATCAGGGAGATCATATGATAATTATCTTTCTCTGATTGACTTTTTTCACTCAGCATAATACCCTCTAGTTCCATCCACATCATTGCAAATGGCAAGATTTCATTTCTTTTGATGGCTGCATAGTATTCCATTATATATATATATATACCACTACTTCTTTATCCATTCATCTGTTGATGGACATCTACGTTCTTTCCATAGTTTGGCTATTGCGGACATTGCTGCTATAAACAATTGGGTGCACATGCCCCTTCGGATCACTACATTTGTATCTTTAGGGTAAATACCCAGTGTACGGTTGCTTGGTTGTAGAGCAACTCTATTTTCATCTTTTTGAGGAAGCTCCATGCTGTTTTCCAGAGTGGCTGCACAAGCTTGTATTCCCACCAACAGTGTAGGAGGTTCCCCTTTCTCTGCATCCTCGCCAGCATCTGTCATTTCCTGACTTATTAATTCTACCCATTCTGACTGGTGTGAGGTGGTATCTCATTATGGTTTTGATGCCGAGTGATGTGGAGAACTTTATCATGTGTCTGTTGACCGTCTGGATGTTCTTTGCAGAAATGTCTGTTCATGTCCTCTGCCAATTTCTTGATTGGATTCTTTGTTCTTTGGGTATTGAGTTTGATAAGTTCTTTATAGATTTTGGATACTAGCTCTTTATCTGATATGTCATTTGCAAATATCTTCTCCCATTCTGTCAGTTGTCTTTGGGTTTATTGACTGTTTCCTTTGGTGTGCAAAAGCTTTTGATCTTGATGAAGTCCCAATAGTTCATTTTTGCCCTTGTTTCCCTTGCCTTTGGTGATGTTTCTAGGAAGAAGTTGCTGCGGCTGAGGTCAAAGATGTTGCCATCTGTGTTCTCCTCAAGGATTTTGATGGATTCCTGTCTCACATTGAGGTCTTTCATTCATTTTGAGTCTATTTTTGTGTGTGGTGTAAGGAAATGATCCGGTTTCGTTCTTCTGCATGTAGCGGTCCAATTTTTCCCAACACCATTTGTTGGAGAGACTGTCTTTTTTCCTTTGGTCATTCTTTCCTACTTTGTCAAATATTAGTTGACCATAGAGTTGAGGGTCTCTTTCTGGGCTCTCTATTCTGTTCCATTGATGGGTGTGTCTGTTTTTGTGCCAGTACCATACTGTCTTGATGATGACAGCTTTGTAATAGAGTTTGAAGTCCGGAATTGTGATGCCACCAATTTTGGCTTTCTTTTTCAACATTCCTCTGGCTATTTGAGGTCTTTTCTGGTTCCATATAAATTTTAGGAATCTTTGTTCCATTTCTTTGAAAAAAATTGATGGTATTTTGATAGGGATTGCATTGAACATGTAGATTGCTCTAGGTAGCATAGACATTTCACAATATCTGTTCTTCCAATCCATGAGCATGGAACATTTTTCTCTGTCTTCCTCAGTTTCTTTCATGAGTACTTATACTTTTCTGAGTACAGATTCATTGCCTCTTTAGTTAGGTTTATTCCTAGGTATCTTACGGTTTTTGGTGCAATCGTAAATGGGATCGACTCCTTAATTTCTCTTTCTTCTGTCTTGTTGTTGGTGTATAGAAATGCAACTGATTTCTGTGTATTGATTTTATATCCTGACACTTTACTGAATTCTTGTACAAGTTCTAGCAGATTTGGAGTAGAGTCTTTTGGTTTTTCCACATATGGTATCATATCATCTGCAAAGAGTGATAGTTTGACTTCTTCTTTGCTGATTCGGATGCCTTTAATTTGTTTTTGTTGTCTGATTGATGGAGGCTAGGACTTCTAGTACTGTGTTGAACAGCAGCGGTGATAATGGAAATCCCTGTTGTGTTCCTGAACTTAGCGGAAAAGCTCTCAGTTTTTCCCCATTGAGAATGATACTTGCTGTGGGTTTTTCATAGATAACTTTGATGACATTGAGGTATGTACCCTCTGTACCTACACTTTGAAGAGTTTTGATCAAGAAAGGATGCTGTACTTTGTCAAATGCTTTTTCAGCATCTGTTGAGAGTATCATATGGTTCTTGTTTTTTCATTTATTAATGTATCACATTGATTGATTTGCAGATGTTGAACCAAACTTGCAGCCCTGGAATAAATCCCACTTGGTTGTGGTGAATAATCCTTTTAACGTACCACTGGATCCTATTGGCTATTATTTTGGTGAGCATTTTCCACCTGTGTTCATTAAGGATATTGGTCTGTAATTCTCTTTTTTGATGGGATCCTTGTCTGGTTTGGGGATCAAGATAATGTGGCCTCATAAAATGAGTTTGGAAGTTTTCCTTCCATTTCTATTTTTTTGGAACAGTTTCAGGAAAATAGGTATTAATTCTTCTTTAAATGTTTGGTAGAATTCCTCTGGGAATTCCTCTGGCTCTGGGCTCTTGTTTGTTGGGAGACTTTTGATGATTGCTTGAATCTCCATACTGGTTATGGGTCTGTTCAGGTTTTCTATTTCTTTCTGGTTCAGTTGTGGTAGTTTATACGCCTTTAGGAATTCATCCATTTCTTCCAGATAGTCAAATTTGCTGGAATATATTTGCTCATAGAATGTTCTTATAATTGTTTGTATTTGTTTGGTGTTGGTTGTGATCTCTCCTCTTTCATTCATGATTTTATTTATTTGGGTCCTTTCTCTTCTCTTTTTGATAAGTGTGGCCAGGGGTTTGGCAATCTTGTTAATTCTTTCAAAGAACCAGCTCCTAGTTTCATTGATTTGTTCTACTGTTTTTGTTTGTTTGTTTCTATTTCATTGATTTTTGCTCTGATCTTTATTATTTATCTTCTCCTGCTGGGTTTAAGCAGGAGAAATAAATTCTTTGCTGTTCTTTCTCCAGCTCTTTTAGGTGTAGGATTAGGTTGTATACTTGAGACCTTTCTTGTTTCTTGAGAAAGGCTTGTATCACTCTCAGGACAGCCTTTTCTGTGTCCCACAGATTTTGAACAGCTGTGTTTTCATTATCATTTGTTTCCATGAATTTTTTTCAATTCTTCTTTAATTTCCTGGTTGACCCATTCATTCTTTAGTAGGATGCTCTTTAACCACCATGTATTTGAGTTCTTTCCAACTTTCCTCTTGTGATTGAGTTCTAGCTTCAGAGGATTGTTATCTGAAATATGCAGGGAACAATCCTAATTTTTTGCTACTGGTTGAGACCTGATTTGTGACCTAGGATGTGATCTATTCTGGAGAATGTTCCATGTGCACTAGAGACGAATGTGTATTCTGTTGCTTTGGGATGGAATGTTCTGAATTTATCTGTGATGTCCATCTGGTCCAGTGTGTCATTTAAAGCCTTTATTTCCTTGTTGATCTTTTGCTTGGATGATCTGTCCATTTCAGTGAGGGGGATGTTAAAATCCCCTAGTATTATTGTATTATTGTCAATGTGTTTCTTTGGTTTTGTTATTAATTGGTCTATATAGTTGGCTGCTCCCATGTTAGGGGCATAGATATTTAAAATTGTTAGAACTTCTTGTTGGAAAGACACTTTGAGTATGATATAGTGTCCTTCCTCATCTCTTATTATAGTCTTTGGCTTAAAATATAATTTATCTGTTATAAGGATTGCCACCCCAACTTTTTTTGGTGTCCGTTAGCATGCTAAATTGTTTTCCACCCCCTCACTTTAAATCTTTTGGTCTAAAATTAGTTTCTTATAGATAGCATATTGATGGGTTTTGTTTTTTTATCCACTCTGATACCCTTTGTCTCTTGATTGGGGCATTTAGCCCATATACATTCAGGGTAACTATTGAAAGATATGAATTTAGTGCCACTGTATTTCCTGTAAGGTGACTGTTACTGTATATTGTCTCTGTTCCTTTCTAGTCTACTACTTTCAGGCTCTCTTTGCTTAGAGGACCCCTTTCAATATTTCCTGTAGAGCTGGTTTGGTGTTTACAAATTCTTTTAGTTTTTATTTGTCCTGGAAGCTTTTTATCTCTTCTTCTATTTTCAATGTTATCCTAGCTGGATATAGTATTCTTGGCTGCATGTTTTTCTTATTTAGTGCTCTGAATATATCATGCCAGTTCTTTCTGGCCTGCCAGGTCTCTGTGGATCAGTCTGCTGCCAATCTATTATTTTTACCATTGTATGTTATATACTTCTTCTCCTGAGCCGCTTTCAGGAGTTTCTCTTTGTCATTAAGACTTGTAAGTTTTACTATTAGATGATGGGGTGTGGACCTATTTTTATTGATTTTGAGGGGGGGGTTTCTCTGTGCCTCCTGGATTTTGATGTTTGTTCCCTTTGCCATATTAGGGAAATTCTCTACAATAATTCTCTCCAATATACCTTCTGCCCCCCTCTCTATTTCTTCTTCTTCTGGAATCCCAATTATTCTAAAATTGTTTTGTCTTATGGTATCACTTATCTCTTGAATTCTTCCTTCATGGTCCAGTAGTTGTTTGTCTCTCTTCTGCCCAGCTTCTTTATTCTTCATCATTTGGTCTTCTATATCACTAATTCTCTCTTCTGCCTCATTTATCCTAGCAGTAAGAGCCTCCATTTTTTATTTTTAATAGCTTTTTAAATTTCAGCTTAGTTAGATTTTCATTCTTTTATTTCTCCAGAAGGGGCTTTTATTTCTCCAGACAGAGTTTCTCTAATATCTTCCATGCCTTTTTCAAGCCCAACTAGCACCTTGAGAATCATTATTCTGAACTTTAGATCTGACATATTACCAATGTCCATATTGATTATGTCCCTAGCCTTCAGTACTACCTCTAGTTATTTATTGTGATTTTTCCATCTTGTCATTTTATCCAAATAAGAATAAATGAACGAAAGAATAAAATATTAAAAGGGTGGCAAAGACCCCAGAAAAATGTACGATAACCAAATCAAAAGAGACTCCGATTTGGGGGGAGAAGAAAGGGGGTAAAAAAAAATTTTAAGAAATTTTAAAAATTAAAAAAATATATATATATATACACACATATATATATGCATATATATATTAAACTGGTGACGAGAACAGAGCCACCCACTTGATTTCGGATGTATTTGGTCTCTTAGAAGGAACTACCTCCCAAAATTTTAAAGAAAGAAAAACTTAGACATATACAAAAATAAGGGTAAGCATGATGAAGGGATGGAATATGACTGTAAAGATGAAAATTAAAAAAAAAAAGATTCTAAGAAAGGAATTGATAAGTTGGTTGGAAAAAGAAAAAGAAAGTGGAGAGAATTTGCTTAGGCTGGAGACTAGAACAAAGCCCTGTGCTGGATTTAGGGTATGTTTTCATTTATTAGAAGAAATTGTATCCCAAAATTTTTTAGAAAAAAAAAAAAAAACCTATAGTATACAAAAAATAAAGTTAGATATAATGAAGGATAAAATATGGCTATAATAATGAAGGTTTAAAAAGATTTTTTTTTAGAAAGGTATTGTTAAGATAAACTAGTTATAGGGCACCTGGGTGGCTCAATGGGTTAAAGCCTCTGTCTTCGGCTCGGGTCATGATCCCAAGGTCCTGGGATCGAGCCCCACATCGGGCTCTCTGCTCAGTGAGGAGCCTGCTTCCTCCTCTCTCTCTCTGCCTGCCTCTCTGCCTACTTGTGATCTCTGTCAAATAAATATATTTTTTTAAAAAAAGATAAACGAGTTATAAAAGGTTAAAAGAGGAAAGAAGAAAAGTTAAAAAAAATAGAATAAGAAAAAAATAAAATTAAAAAAAATTAATTAACTTTGCATGACTAAAGAATCATGGGGAGAAAACCATGAATTCCATGTTTTGCTTTCCCCTCCTCTGGAATTGTCCTATTCTCCTTGATCAGTTAGCTTGGCCTTTGCTGGATGTTCTTGCTGATCTTCTGGGGAAGGGGCCTGTTGTAGTGATTCACAGATGTCTTTGTCCGAGGCAGAATTGCACCATCCTGCACCATCCTTACCAGGGGCCAGGCTAAGTAATCTGCTCGGGTTCATTCTCGGGAGCGTCTGTTCCCTGAACGCTTTCCATAGAGTTCTGGAGGAGGAGAATGAAAATGGCGGCCTCCCAATCTCTGGCCCAGAGGATCCAAGAACTTGGGGCCCCACTCCTTAGTGCACCCTTGGAGAAAAGCGGTCAATCACTCTTGTCTCCCTGGTCTCTGGCCATACTCCGAGCTCATCTGGCCTGTGACTGAGTGTTTCTGTCTCTGGCACAGAGCCCTGTTTGGAGTCTCCAAACCCAGCAGATTCCTGCTGCTTTGCTCTTCTGGTGGAGGAATGTGAATCTCTCCAGATCTTCCACTTATGGGGGTCCCTGCTCAAAGAGCAGTTGCCTGACTGTGCTGCACATCACAGTTTAATGTAACTCCAAGCTGAGAGCTCACTGCTCAGCTCCATCTCTATAGCCAGCTTCCCTGCTCTGATACCTGCTAGCTCTGCAACACTCAGATACCCAGAACCTTCTGTGAACCTGTGGGACCTGAGACCACAGTGTCCCCATGAGGGCTCCACCCCCACTTAGCATCTGGAGCTATGTCCCTCGGTGGAGCAGACTTCTAAAAGTTCTGATTTTGTGCTCTGTTGCTCCACTGCTTGCCAGGAGCCGGCCCCTCCCCCCGTGGTCTATCTTCCTGTCCCTTCGGATTCACTTCTCTGCTCGTTCTACCTTTCAGAAAGTGGTAGATTTTCTGTTCCTAGAATTGCTGCTCTTCTCTTCAATCTCCTGTTGAGTTTGTAGGTGTTCCGAATGGTTTGATACCTATCTAGCTGAACTCCTGCGACCTGATGTCATCTCAGTTTGCTACTCCTCTGCTATCTTGACTCTCCCTCCTTCCCTCCTTTCTTCTTCCCTCTCTTTTTGGTGGAGGGAGGGGGGCTGCTGAAATATGCACGTCACTTTTCTTTAACTTTTTCTACTCAGAAATACTGTTTGTGATGTCTATCACCTTAAAGAGAAAATTTCTATTTGGTAGTTCACCTTATGAATCTAGAATTCAGAGCCAGATTGGATTGACCATGAATTTGAACTTGTTTGGCATAAAGGTAGTGTTTAAAGCCGAGATATTGGATGGATCTGCTTCACTGGAAATCTTACCCTCTTCTCTTTTGAACATAGACTGGTCTCAAGGTAGACTCCTATCCCTCTTATAATGAAGAGTAATATGTAACCTAAACTCATGGATTCAAGAGAAAATACTGGGAGAAGTTAAAAATTTGAAGACAATATTCCTGGAGCTAACGTTTAGGAATGGCTTTAAAGTTTGTGAAATATCTTGAGACTTAAAGAATCATATAATATCAGAATTAGATGATAGTTTAAGGAAATTTTGGATTATTATCCCTTTGAAGAGTAACTCTATACAATGTTCTTGTTAAGTTCTCAAAGTCTGTGCTCACACACTTTTGTGGTTAGGAGTTTACCACCTTGTGATACAGTTTGATTGCATTTAATTTTATTATTTGGATCATAAGGAATTTGCATAATTTTTCCCATGATAATGCTGTAGATATTTGAAGACCATGTTTATATCTCCCTCTTTCCCACCAGCATTCTTATCCCTATGTTTTTTCCAGCCTCTTCTTCCACATTATGCTCATTTTAGTCTCTTGGTGTACCCCCTATTTCTCTCTAAATTCTAAGTGTTGTACATGGCCCTCAAAGTCTTTGTATTTTAAGTTGTGTTATGACTTAGTTTACACCATTTCTTTTTTTTTTTTTTTTAATTTTTATTTATTTGACAGACAGAGATCACAAGTAGGCAGAGAGGCAGGCAGAGAGAGAGAAAAGAGGAGGCAGGCTCTCTGCTGAGCAGAAAGCCCGATGCGGGGCTTGATCCCAGGACCCTGGGATCATGACCTGAGCCAAAGGTGGAGGCTTTAACCCACTGAGCCACCCAGGCACCCCTGTTTACACCATTTCTGGTGGTCAGCAGATAGAACATTTGGTTGAAAGAGACTCTTGGAAGTATTGTGTGATGACAAAGGGACGTTGAAGGTCACAGACCTAAGTCAAATATTTCTAGATCCCCTTAGAACCATTATAGTTATATGGTACAACTCATTTTCCAGTTGTGGGGAATATTTTTTGCTGCACATCTCATGTTTTGGCTTCAGTCATAGAGTTGGAATTTTCTGTCCTTTAACTTTCTGGTCATCTACTTTTTTCTCCCTGTGGGAAAAAGGAGACACCAAAGAACTACATTTTACAAGTAAGCAGAGACACTAATAAAGATTAGTGTTTATAAATGGGATTTCCCTTAGCTTCTCTTGCCTTTTATTCATGTAGTGAGAAACTCATCTTGGGTGTACAGGACTGAGCAGTGTTTTGTTTTGTTTTGTTTTTTCTTTCTGATTTTTGCTTTTGAATGAATCATCAAGACAGACCTATGTGCATCTGTGCAGCTATCTAGACAATAAACTAGGTGACTACTCCAGAGCTTCTTTAGTTTGCTCTCCTTTTGAAGACATGTCTGAATATATAGATTTCAATATAGAGCTTTAAAATAGGAAGGAGGTTGGAGGTCTGGCTTAACTTCAAACCTAAGCTATATTCTTATACTTTCCTATCTGCCAGAGCTTTACAAAAAGAGACCTGCATGTTCATGCAGTGATTTATAAACAGGTGTTTTGGTTCCTATTTAGTTAATTTTCTTTTAATATCTATGGCATTGGTCAAAACTGCCAAAGGCAGACCAGTGAATAGTACTCCAATTTCCCCCAACAAGCATGAAACATTATTTTCCATCTTCTACAAGTGAACCTTTATTGATAAACCTTCCTGATTTACACAAATTCCCATTGATTTCCTTTCTCTGTTTTCTTTGTCATTTATAGCCCATAACCATAGGCTTAAGTGCTAAATTATTTTCTGCCTCAAATATAATAGTAATTCTTTTATGCCCCCTAATTAAATTGTAATATCCTTGAAGGTAGGACTAGTTACTGTATTTGATTACATTTTTTTCCAGTCCTTTATTGGGCAAACATGGAGCTGACTTCTATAAAGTCCATAAAGACTTCTTGATACTATTTTTTTAAAAAAATCATCATTTGATATTAAATTCACAATGCTCACAGTGTTTAAAATTTAGCTTTTTCCTTTTTTAATGTAAATGCTGTTTGCATCTATAAAGTCAAGTACTAATAAATGGAAGTCATCAATAAAATGTCTGGTGTGGGGGTTTTGAGGATGAAATGTATCAAACTTAAGATAGGCTTTGCACATTTAATGTGAAAAATTACTCTACCTCCAGAAATCTAAAGATGATCATTATTTCCTTATTTTAAGGCAAGCATGGCCATCTCCTCCAGCTCTTGCCTCTCACTCACTCCTTGTGTTTCTTATCCCTTTGCTGACCTGTTCTACTCCCACCATCTCCTTTGCTTTCCATACCTGAATCACGTGATACAGAGATGCATGCAAAATATTTCTAGTTTGCAAAATACAGTCCATCAACACTTCTTATATACTGCACAGAAATGAATCCACTTTAACTGGGGAAGTAGATACATCACTTTAAGTGGATGATTTTTGACAGTTTAATTCAAATTAAGTCCACTTTGTTCAATTAGAGGGGATATGAGAAGGTATATAGGAGGATTGGAGGGGGGTAGATAAGATGTCCTATTAGAGGAAAACAAATGCATTTCTCCACATTAAACTTATTTGTGGTGATTTTTAGCTTAAAAAAAAAAGGTGACATCATAACAAGTTGCTAATTTATGTTCCCTCAACAAATGGTGAATTACTCACTTCATTTTATATTGCTCCTTCTTTGCTTTTCGCTGGGTCCTGACATTGCTGAGAGATGACAGGGAGGAGAGAGGCACAGACTCTCTTCCAACTTTGGAGTTGGCTACACTATGTTGGCCATGATTCATTTAATGAAGCTTTTGCTAAAAGGCTAGATCAATGCATAATAGCATTGACATTTTCAGGACCAGAATGCTGGACTTGCAATGAGCAAGCCTGTACCACCCAGTATGTTCAGGATGTAAGATTTTTGGTCTGTCCTAATATATGGAGCTCAAATAGTGTTTGTCATAGTCAGACTTCTGAAGATAAATCTGACATGCAGCAAATCTTCACAGAAAAACTCTAAGGCAGCAATCAGAAATAATAATGCCCATAAAACTTGAGAAAATAAAGTGATTGAGGTAAACAGACTAGAGCAAGGCAGTAGGGAGGGTAGGGGCTGGGTAAAAATGGGGAGTCTGTGTTTCATGTGTAAGCAGAAATGAAACTTCACTTCTCTCTTGCTCATTGGTGTCATGGGGAAAGTGCAAGAATGGTTTTAGTGGATCTTCCGGTCTTCCAAGAGAATATAAAAAAAATTCAGATCCATGTGAAATCCTCCAGTTTTTAAAGTTGGTGCAGACCTGATAAAACCAGTGTGGGCTGAATTTCATTTATGTCCCTCATTATGAGCTACTGTTCTAGAGGTAGCAAATATACACCCTGCTTGACACCGATCCTCTCTCCTGTGCCCGTGGCAGATGCTACTCATTGATCATAGAATTATTCCCCACAGAGTCTAGACATGAATTTAGAATTCTTCCCAACAGGCTCTGCAAGTCATCACTACCAACCATGTGGAGTTGGTGTTATAAGAAGAAATTCCAGACAAAGGAGACTTTAGTCATTGTTGTCAAAGCTTTTGCCATGGATGATATATTTTAAAACTTGAATAAAGAACTAGGCCAGACACTAAATTACAATAATTATGCCTCATTATTTGATCATCTTGTTCAACTTATAAATCATGTTCAAATGTAGTTTTTTAGAGTCACTATGATCTTTATGAATTAGGACAAAGATCGTGTCTGCATAAAATGGGAGAAAACAAATGTTTAGAGAAGTTAAGTGAGTTGCCAACAATAGCACATTTAGAAATTGGAGACATATAAAGTAGTTCAGGTAACTGGAGAGCTTTATAAAAAAAAAAAATTCACAGGGGCACCTGTATGGCTCAGGCAGTTAAGCATCTACCATTGGGTCAGGTCATGATCCCCAGGTCTTGGGATTTAGCTTTGAGCTCCTTGTTGAGCAGCCAAGAGCCTGCTTCTCTTGCTCCTTCTGTCCCTCTCCCCCCACCCCACTCATACTCTCTCTATCTCAAATAAATAAATAAAATCTTTTTTTTTTTTTAATATCAGAAAAATCCTGAGGGGAAGAAGAATTAAGCTCGGTACTGAAGCAGAAGGAAACAGTGGAAGGTTCCACTGAGGGGTTTGTTGACTTACCTGAATCCCCCTTAATTACCAAGTACAGCTTGGGAAACAGATTTGCTGAGCAAACCTACATTTTTGGAATTGGGTGACCATTCCTATGCTTTTTGGTTTATGGATGTTTCTCAGGGAGAGGGTTGGGACAAGCAGTACGAAGACCTTCAGACTAGGGAAGATGGCATTTCCATTGCTCCTTATTCCCCACCTGGGTAATTGCACTGCCCGTCTGTCTACCCTAGTGACCGTTCAAGTGTTTTTCTTGTGTTATTTCTAAGATAATTAGCTTGGTTCCTCTCTATATCTGTGAGACAGAACCCTCTGATGGGGGCATAATTATCCTTGGTCCTTCCAACAAAAACAGTTGCTCTTACCCTCATTACCATTCCCCAATTAAAATGCTACTGTCATGAGGAAGAGGAGGATGAATGGTTATATTCCTCATCCTTCCTATGTGTGCATTTTTTTTTAAAGATTTTATTTTTTTATTTGACAGACAGAGATCACAAGTAGGCAGAGAGGCAGGCAGAGAGAGAGAGAGGAGGAGGAAGCAGGCTCCCCGCTGAGCAGAGAGCCCGACATGGGGCTCGATCCCAGGAACCTGGGATCATGACCTGAGCCGAAGGCAGAGGCTTTAACCCACTGAGCCACCCAGGCGCCCCCTATGTGTGCATTTTTAATGAACTATAACTTGCCTTCACATATTGTTTTCCCTTTGACTGTCACAAAAACCCACTTAGGTAAACAGAGCAGGTAGTATGAGTGGTAGAAAGATCGATACTTGCAATCTTCACCAATTAAATGTCAAAATTAAATCAAATAAAAGCCATAGCATAGGCTAACATTTGCAATGTGGGAACACAGGGAGGGGGATCTTAAGACAAATAGTGGTACACACAGTAGAATTGTACAACGATTGAACAGCTGTTAGAACCCTAAACACATACCCACTCTCTTCGGTTCACCGATTCTTGGCTTTTCAAGTTGATTCTTTTAGAGTAATAGCCCTCATGGTTACCAGAGGTGATTATTTTAGGACTAGCCAATTGCCATGCTGACTTGTAGACAATGTGGTGCTATTCGTGCACAGGGCAAGATAAGGAAAATTTTAAATGTTTTTTCTTCAACCTACATTTTAAAATTTCATAGTTTTTCTTTGTGTGTGTGGGGGGGGGCATTTTTCACTTGTGCTGAAGTCCTGACTTCACCAAATCCAGAAAACTGGAATTTGCTTAGCTCTGTAATGATTATTATTCATAGAGATGGTTTTGCTAATGAAAAAGTAGTCTTGATTACGTTCAGCCAATCCATTCATTCCAAGATATCTTCTCGGATATTCTGGCATTGCTCCTGCCAACTCTTGAGTCTCATTTTATTGAAAACCTTTCTGTTTGATACTTTGAACTGATATCCAATGTTCCTTAAATGACCTTAGAGTATTTGCCTTGTTGGCCCACAGCACAAATATATTAATGATTTCTTACGTAAAAAGCTATAAGACTTTGTTCTAAAGTTAACATCACTCTCTTCTCTATTACTAACTCACGATCATTTCGTCTACTATAATTATTTCATTTATCCTTCTTACCAGTTATGCATCCATCCATTCAGTGTCATACTGTCACTCAAAAATACTTATTGAGTGCTGGTTTTAAGTGAATACCTGGTGAACAAAATATAGTCCCTGCCTTGGGGGGTTTACTGTCTAGTATATAGATCTCAACTGAAGTAGTATATTAGAAGTACGTGAGGATTTTTAAAAATGTGGACATGTGGGTTCCATGCCAGAAATTCTGATGGGGGTTGTTTAATATAGGGCTCAGGCATTTGAACTTCCAAAAATCAGATGACTTGATGTACCACCAAAATAAGAAACATTGCATTATTAATCGTGAATCAGTAATTTACATTAGTATTCCCATTTTTTTTTCTGTGATAATGGAAATGTGGGATGGCTTAATGAAGTTCTCAGGAGCATAAGCTAGGAAAAATGAAAACAGCTGGCTTTGATGAAGATACTTTTCTTTCATCTACAATGATCTTTTTCACATTATTTTTTCTATCAAAATGCCACTTTCTATACCTGCCAACATATCAAACTTGAATGTGATCAGTCTATATCAAACTACTCATTTATGCAGTATACAAAAAAACCTAGAAAAAATGTGAAATATCACAGAATATAGTAAGTATTCAGATTATGGGAATTGCTATATAACAATTACCTTTTTTTTAAGAATAAATACATTGTGTGGAAAAAATATGGAGGAGCATCCTATAAACTAAAAGAGATTTAATAATAGACCTATCCACCAAGTGTAACATATGGACCTTATCCCAATCCTAATGTAAACAAGTTACAAAACAAGATGAAGCAATTAGGAGACTTAAGATATTGACTTATCTGATGTTATTAAAGATTTTATGTTAATTTATTCTAGGTGCAAAGTAGCACTTTGTTTTAAAAAGCCCTTATTTAATTAAAGATACCTATTAAAATATTTATAAAAAACATACCAGGGATGTACTTTAAAAGAATCTAAGTGGAGAATAGGAGTTAGGTATATTGTAAAATAGGATTGGGCATGGGTTAAAAATTGTAGAAGCTAGAGCACTGATGTGAATGGGTTTCTCTCCACTTTTGTATGTATTTTGACATTTTCATAATAAAGTAGAAGAATAAAAAATAAGTAAAATAAAATTAAAAAAATAAATAAAATACTACTCCTTATGCTGCCTAGAAGGAGAATAAAGTCTGCTTGAATCTGGGGCCACGGGCAGTAACTAGCCCCGAGGAAGCAGACCAAAGATTCTGAAATTTCATTCAAAATGATTCAAAATGTGATTTTCTGTCTCTTCTCCAGGCCTCCCCACTCTTCTCCCCCTAGTTGCTCAGGCCTGAAGTTTTGAGTAGCTAGAGTAAGTCAAGTAACACTTGAGTGCTGGAGTAGCTCAGTCATTTCTACATATGTGGTTTCCTCAATAGGCTCTTCCATGTACGTCACCGCTGCCACCACCACCACCAGGCTGGCCCTCAAGCTAGTCTATGGAGTCTTTACCTTTTTAACAAATTTTTACTTTGCTAAATTGGTTTTCCTAGGTACGCACCAAGGAGCAGGAACTGACCTTATCTCTGTGGAGATGTGCTTTAAAAGGAAGTTGGTGGGCGCCTGGGTGGCTCAGTGGGTTAAGCCGCTGCCTTCGGCTCAGGTCATGATCCCAGGTCCTGGGTTCGAGCCCCACATCGGGCTTTCTGCTCAGCAGGGAGCCTGCTTCCTCCTCTCTCTCTGCCTGCCTCTCTGCTTACTTGTGATTTCTCTCTGTCAAATAAATAAATAAAATCTTTAAAAAAAAAAAAAAAGGAAGTTGGTAACACATTTTAGTTTTGCAAGTTAAATCTCCTGCAGTATATGTGTCTATATTTATGTAGGTATGTGTACGTGGAGGGGAGGTAGATGTTTGGGTGAGGATACGATAAATAAAAGGGAGAAGAAGTCTGCATATTTTTTTTTCTTTGCTAATGTCAGTAATTTTAGCCTGGGAAATAACTCAAAAGTATTTTAAATTTATCAAATGTTGCCTGGTTACTCCTATTCCTCAGGGATTCAGCATGTTATTCTCTCTGCCTTTCAAATCTTTGTTTTCTCCTTCCTCCTGCTCCCCTCCCTTTCTCTGCTTCCAACGTGCACGTGCATGCACTCACACACATGTGTGCCTCTTTTGATTATCATCCTTCAAGTCTGAATTTGGACGACAGTGCATAGTGGTGAAGAGTTCAAAATCTATGGACAGATTATCTGATACTAAGTAGCTAAGTCATCTAGGGCAAGTTGTTTAAGCTCACACAATGTCTTCATGTGCAAAATAGGGTAGTCATAATTGAATCTACTTCATAAAATTATGAGAATTAAAGGATCTATATATAAATGTGACCAGTGCTTGGCATCTACAGCCTCCTGACTGCAGGTATTAGAATCCTTTTCCTGGAAGTTCTCCCAGTCCCTGGTATGGTCCTTAGTAGGGACAACTTTCATAGCACTCATTCTTTTCTTTCCCATAGACCGTAATCAGAAGAAGGAACCATAGAAGCCAAATGAAAACTTAGCATAGTGCTGGCCACATAAAATAGGGAGAGATCTTGAAGATCATCTCCAACCTCATTCACGTTTTTACATTGTCCCTTCTTAACTCATCTTACAGCTTGACCACCTGTAGTGACCATGAACTCCATGCCTTCCAGACACATTCTTACTCAGCTTTAATTCCCAGAAGAGTTTTCTTTATATTAAAGTCACTTTTCCACATAGGTGCAATTTCTCACCATTTGGATTAGGTTTATCTTCAGCCTCTCAGATGATCTTCAGCATGACATTTCTTCAGAGTTCTAATGGTCAGTAGTGTGTTTTACCAGAGCCTTTCCTCTGGTAGATTAGCCACTCAAAAATTTTCTCCATCACATCTCATTCTACATAGCTTCAAACTCAAGAATATCATGTATTTCCTCCATAGATGTCTCATTATTGATTTTGGTAATGTGCATGCAAGTACAACAAATTCTTCTTTTTTTTTTTTAAGATTTTATTTATTTATTTGATAGAGAGAGAGATCACAAGTAGGCAGAGAGGCAGGCAGAAAGAGATGGAGAAGCAGGCTCCCCGCTGAGCAGAGAGCCCGATGTGGGGCTCGATCCCAGGACCCTGGGACCTGACCTGAGCTGAAGGCAGAGGCTTAACCCACTGAGCCACCCAGGCGCTCCACAGCAAATTCTTCTAAGTATGTTCTAGGGAATGGTATTTTCACAGATGTTAGAAGATAAGGCCAAAAAATTAAAGTTACACTATGCTTGGGAAATGCTGTGGTAAACATCATTAAATGATGTGTTTGTAAAAGTATTCTTAGATTTTTTTTTCTTTTTTTTAGTATTCTAATGTGCTTTGTGAATCTCCAAAGGCTCTTGCTGTATGCAACTTGTCTCAAGATTATTTGACCAAAGAGGGGCGCCAGGGTCAAGCCCTGCATTGGGCTCTCTACTCCACAGGGAGCCTGTTTCCTCCTCTCTCTCTGCCTGCCTCTCTGCCTAGTTGTGATTTCTCTCTGTCAAAAAAAAAAAAAAAAATTATTTGACCAAAGAAACAATTTGTTATTTTCCTAGGGCATGTTCCAAGACTACTGTACCATAGAAAATACATTTAGAGATCCTGAACCAATATTCATGTAAACTCTGATTAGATATTCTAATAGCTTGTTTAAAAAAAAAAAAACCTTTTTTTAACTTTTAAAAAATTTATTTTTTTTACTTATTTATTTATTTTTGAAAGAAGGAGAGAGAGAGAGAGAGAGAGAGAGAGCGAGAGAGCATGCAGCAGCAGGCGGAGGAACAGAGGGAGAAGCATACTTCCCGCAGAGAAGGGAGCCTGATACGGTGCTCAATTCCAGGATCCTGGATCATGACTTGAGCCAAAGGCAGGCACTTAACTGACTGAGCCACCCAGGTGCCCATTAACATTTTTTTAAATAAACTCTTAAGTTTAGATATATAGAATTGTTGTTAAGGTAGTACAGAGAGCTCTTGTATACTGCATGCCTATTAATATCTTGGACTAGTATGGAGCATTTGTCACAATGTACAAATATTATTGCTATGTTATTAAGAATTAGAGTCTATGCATTATTCAGATTTCCTCTGTATTTCTGTTATGTCCCTTTTTTTTTTTCCTGTTCCAGAATTCCATCCAGAATATCCTATTACATTTAGTAGTCCTACTTTCTTAGGCTTCTCTTAGCTTTAACACTCAGATTTTCCTTATTTTTTTTATAAACTTGACAGTTTTTGATGAACTTGACCAGGTATCTTATAGAATGTGTCTCCATTGGGATTTATCTAATGCATTTTCTCCAGCTTAGACAGGGGCAGTGTGTTTTTGGAGGAAGACCACAGCAGTAATGTGTCATTCGCATCATATCCTATCAAGGGTACATACTATCAGTGTGTCTTATCATCCAGATAACTTAGCTTGAGGTAATGTTTGTCAGGTTTCACTAATGCAAAGTTACTTTTTTCCCACCAGAGTAAGGAGTTACATTCCATTATATTAAAGGCAACTTATTATATAAACTATTTGTGATTTTTCTGTATGGGTTTTTCTGTATGAGTTTTAGTATCCCCCATATATTCATTCAGTTATTCAAATATTCATTCAGTTATTTATATCAGTATGACCTCATGCATATTTATGTTGTACTTTGGATTAAAACCTAATACTGTTTAGTTCTAATCAAATGTTCCCACTTTGATCATTGGAACTCCTTGTATTGAGTCCTGGATCCCCATCGTCGTGTGTTGGGTGTTGTGTTTTGAGGTGTGTGTTTTTTTGGTTTTTGGTTTTTCTGTTTTGTTTTGTTTTTTTAGCACTTTCTTACTTTCTAGCAATTGAATATGCTACAAGCTCATCTTGTGTATTTTCTGCCCCACTAGATATGCTCCTTTTCAATGAGATGTTTTGGCTCAGCTTCTGTATTTCCTGCTTTTGTCCTAGAACCAGCCATTTCTCCAAGGATTCCTGGTTTCTTTTATTACAAAATGAGATCAGGAACCAAGATCTGGGTGATAAGTATGCTTGTTCTACTGGGATGTCATTGCTTCCGGGCCCCACAGCTGTCAGAGCAAGGGAACATGTGTATATGCTAACCTATATAGATAAATGTACTCATAAATATTTCTGTATGTAATTTGTATCTTAATTATGTTAAGCTAAAAATAGTTCATATTGCTGTCTCCAATTCCATTCCATTATTTCACAAATCATTCTAGCCTTCTTCCCTTGCTTATCACTAAATTTCTACTCTCACAATGGGTAACTTGATATGGATTTATCATCCATAAACATAATTACTCAATTCCAGTATCTATGTATAGTGTCTTTCAATATTTTAACCTATTTACCTGTGGGAAGCAACTTTATCAACTAGAGTCCAGTGCTGGGTACACTCATTGCTCCTGTAGTCTTACAGAAAACACTTATTTCCGAAGTTACTTAGGTCAGCAACTTTTCTATCACCCGTCCTGGGAAAGTGATGACTGGCCATTGTTCATTGCTATTGAGGCCCAAATTGAAATACTGATCTCAAATATTTTAGCTCTCTCTCTCTCTCTTTTTTTTAAGATTTATTTATTTATTTTAGAGAGAGAGAGCAAGCACATAAACAGGGGGAAGAGCAAAGGGGGAGGGAGAGAGAGAGAGAGAATCTCAAGCAGACTCTCACTGAGCATGGAGCCTGACACAGGGCTCAATCTCATAACCCTGAGATCATGAACCAAGCTGAAACCAAAAGTTTGTTGCTTAACTGACTAAGCCACCCAGGCACTTTTATCTCCTAAAGCAATTCCTCCCTTTCATACATACACAATTTAAATGTTCTATGAAATGCTTATTGACTTAAACTTCTCTTACTTCAGATTTTTCTCTGCCCCCAGCTATTAGGAAAGATCTGGCTATGAAGGGGATCTGTGATCATCAACAATAGAAAAATTAATAAGCTTATGTTCATGTGTTTCAATAGCTGTTAAGGCTTAGCACTGATTTTATTGAATGATGAAGTAGGGGTTTTGCAGGATAATCTGAGATGCACTGCAGAGCCTCCTTTCTCTGTAGAAACTTCTTATCTATTTATCTATGTATTGTTGATACTGCCTCCTCCATGCTGATCTGAAGTGTTCTTCCTCATAACTACTTTTCTGATCCAATGTATTTTAGAATGAGGTACCTCCAAATGTGTATGGCATATCTTGAGCAAAAGAACTCTAGCTTACTGAATGCAGGCTCAGAGACAACACTTTGCTGGGTAGTTTGCTTTAATCAACATACACAATATGCAAATTAGTTTATTGCAATGGAACCTCACCATGCTCATTTACAAATGAATTGGCAGTTTAGAAACATGGAGTAACTTGCTCAACTTACACGGCTACATAGTGGTAGGGAAGAGATACAACACCATCTCATTCCAAATTAACTTTATGTAGATCAGCCATCCTGCCAGAACATAGGAAACTATGAAATATGAAAATCCCTGTGAGAGTCTGGTTAGACCTACAGACTACATGTCTATATCATTGCATTTGTCATATTAAATCTCTCTTGAGAAATCTTTTGACAATTTATATTCTCAGTGCCTAATATGAGACGTAGAATGTAGATACTTCAGGAAACTCCGTAGATATGTATTGATTATATGAGTATTAAGCTCCTATAACTTAGATTTCTCTCATAAAACTTGCCTTGTGGTAGCCATCTTGGCTTTCTTGGTGTTCTTTTAACAAATCAATCTTGCTTTATGCAACTTCTTCAGAACCATAACATTTTTTGTCTGATATGATTGGAATGTGCTTCTCCAACCTTCCCATCATTTGCTCACCTCATTCAGGTTTCTACTCAAAGTCATCACCTTGGAGGGGTGTGTGTGTGTGTGTGTGTGTGTGTGTGTGTGTGTGTGTGTAGGTGTACCTTATCCAAACAGTACCCCTCTATCATTATCCATTCCTTTACTCTAATTTTTACAGTAATTATCACTATCTGTTATGGACTGAATTGTATGCTCCCAAACTTCACAGGTTGAAGCCATAATCCCCAAATGACTGTATTTGAAAACCAGACCTTTAAGGAAGCAGTTAAGGTTAAATGAGGTCATAAGGATGGGTTTCTTATCCAATAGGATTAGTGTCCTTACAATGAGAGGAAGAGGCACCCGCAATCTCTTCTCATGCCCAGAGAAAAGACTATGTGAGAACATAGCTTGAAGACACCATCTGCAAGCTAAGGAGAGAGGTCTCATTGGGAATAAACCCTGTTAGCACCTTTATCTTGGACTTCAAGCCTTCAGAACTGTGAGAAAATAAGTTTCTATTGTTCAAGCTACCCTATATGCAGTATTCTAACATTATATTATGTTTATATATTTTCCTATGTTTTCTAGAATATAAGTTAAGAACAAGGAAGCATCTCTTGTGCCATTGCTGTCCCCAAAATGTAAAATAGTGGCCACAGGTATTGCATGCTTAAAAAACTTTTGTTGGAAGTATAGATTAAACACATGTTAATTGAAATTATTTATATTGGCCAATCAAGGGAGTTATTGATTGTGGCTAATTTCAAATAAACATAGGCCAGTAGTTTTAAAGGTTCTTAGATGTCATTTGGTCCAGATTGCTTTCCCCAAAGAAGGTTGTTCCTTGTATGACTATCTCTAGTGAGGAGGAGTTACACTTATGAAACAAGGCATTTCATGCCACTATATTATCATTTTTAGGAAAGAAATTCCTTTCGTGACTTGAAATGCCATCTCCTTCCTCCAAACCCAGATTCAACTAAAAATTATCTTGCTAAGTTCAACAGCATTTTCTAATTCAAACCCACTGAACAGTTTGCTTGACTCTTCAGTGACAATTGACACTGTCACCATGCCTCAGCTTTCTCTTCTTAATGCCATATTAATCTGGTGCCCTCTGGCTTATAAGATCACTAAATTTACCAAATGCCTTTACTGACTCTTCAACTTACTCTTTCCCGTTGAGTAATGATGTTACCCTTGGACATTTTCTTATTCCCCTTCTTTGCTCAATCCGTAAGTCCTTGAGCAATTTAATCTACTCTTGGATTCCTATTGTCTCTAAATCTGGCCACTCCTGAAAGTAGGCTCTTTGTCAAGATGACCTTCTTTAGGGCACCTCGGTAGCTCAGTCGGTAAGCATCTGCCTTCAGCTCAGATCATGATCGCAGGTCCTGGGATCAAGTCCCAAATCGGACTCCTTGCTCAGTAGGGAATCTGCTTCTCACTCTCTCTCTGCCTGTTGCTCTCCCTGCTTGTGCTCTCTCTCTCTCTCTGTCTGTCAAATAAATACATAAAATATTTTAAAAAATTATCTTGTTGAGCTCTCTGTCAACATAAACAAGTTCTTTTTAGGTATCATCATAGGGATGCCCCTGCTAATGTAAGGACTCAGCCGATATTTCTAGAATGAACCTCATTATCTTCACTTTCCCACTCTCTTCTGTTGCTCTCATCCTTACTCTCTGGTCTGCTAATCTTATGCTCCCATGTATTTCCTGCCCACTCATTGACATTATCAGATGCAGGAGTCAGAGACTCCTTCTTGTCCAGGGCTCCAAAATCGTCCTCCACCATCTGCTTTAGAAACAGCTATTAAGTGTTCTGCTCCACCATGAGGACTCCAATTTTCTTGCAGCTTATTTTCTTCCTCAGTGAATGCCAACTTTAGTTGGTTCCCTATCCATTCTGCAGTTTCAGTCACAGGGATCAGAACTCTGAGGCAACTCTTGGGCTTCAAAGCTAGGGCAAAGCAAGCTGTTGAATGTCAAGAATTCAGAGAAAACCTGGCCATTCAGTAAGTTCACAAGAATATTCCAAAGTCACCAGCGACCCTTAAAGCCCCCAGAAGGAAAAAAGAACTAAGCTTTATCTGGATGAATATTTGATAAAAATAATTTTAAAGATATTTAAAAATTTAACATGAAAAATTTCATTTTTTTCCAACTGCAAGGAGTCCCTTCAGTTGTCTTGACAGCACTGACTAAATAATTGAGCTGAAGGGGTAAAGCGGGAGGAGTAGCTTTGCTTAATACAATTCTCTCTTCCCTTCCCCCCACTCCTGAGACAGCACATTAATCAGCCTCAGTTGACTGTCTGTCTCATTTCTCTCTTAAATAATACCTGTACCAAATGTGAAATGATGCATGTGTGTAATTCCTAGAAGAGATGGCTCCAGATATGGAGTTCATGGGAGAAAGGATGCAATTATAGAAGTGTGGTCAAAGGAGGCCAGGGTGTCTGTGAGGTTGCTGGAGTTTTATTTCTTTCGTTTTAACTGATTCTTTGGGAGTCTTAAAACATCAATTCTCAACTAATACAGCTGGAATAGGCCTTACAGAAAACTTCACCCAAACCCCTGAATTTACAAATGAGAAACTGAGGCCCAGAGAGATAAGTAATAGTGTCAGCATGAGGGACCCAGATCCTCTGAATGTTATCCCAGCAAACAATTTACTAAACCATATCATTTGAGTGAAATAATAGCTTTCTACTTAGGATCTATTTTCTCAGCATATAATTTTTGCTCAATTCCTTGCCATTTGGCCACTACTTTATTGAAAATACACTCTTAATTAATGACAAACTCATAGTCCCCAGAATCATTCATTCTTACTGGGCATCCTGAACAAGTTACCCAGTAGACAGTTACATTTTTCATGATGGTTTCTTTTGTGATATTCAACTACCTTAGCTCACTCGCTTTCTCTCCTTTTTTTTTTTTTTTTTTTTGTGAAACTACTCTGGCACTGTCTCTTAAAGTTCCTGTCATTTATATTCAGTAGTGTACCAATAACCATTTAACATCTGGCTCTCTGGGTTGGGGCCAGCGGGGGAGGACCTGATTTATAGGATGCTGATGTCCATGGTTTAAATACTCTCAGGGGTGCCTGGGTAGTGCTGTCAGTTAAGTGTCCAGCTCCTAGCTTTGGTTCAGGTAGAGATCTCAGGATTCTGAAATCGAGTTCTGCATCAGGCTCTGTGCTGAGCACAGAGTCTGCTTGAGATGCCCTCTCCCTATCCCACTGCCACTCCCACTTTCTATCTCTCTCTAAAATAAATAAAATATATCTTTAACAATTTTTTAAAAAGTACTCCCAATATTGCCTAGTTTAAGCTACCAATGTGATAAGTCTGTGAATATAGAATTAAGAAGGAATACACAAAACCATTCAGGCAATCCTGGCTGAGTCAGGTCCAGCTACATGACTACAATCACTCTCTAGTTTCATTCCCTATAGTTCTCATTTTTGCCTCTACTCGCACATATATACAACCATTTACGTACTTGTTAATTTTATTTAAATGACTATAATTTTTTTTAAAGATTTTATTTATTTATTTGACAGAGATCACAATTAGGCAGAGAGGCAGGCAGACAGAGAGAGAGAGAGAGAGGAGGAAGAAGACTCCCTGCTGAGCAGAGAGCCCGATATGGGGCTCGATCCTAGGACTCTGGGATCATGAACTGAGCTGACGGCAGAGGCTTTAACCCACTGAGCCACCCAGGCACCCCTAAATGACTACAATTTTTTAAAAATATTTTTATTCACAATTTTACTACAGAATTTCTCTTCAGCTTCCCCCCAACATTTCCACCCACTGTCTGCTGTCCACCATAAGTTATGTTTGCACATGACTGAAATCACTGGCCTCCTTCTAATTGGCCGTCTTCAACATTACAAACATTCTTATCAACTAGCTCAAGGTGCTACACTCTTCACTCTTGGCTTTTTATTCATTCTTGCCATGCATTTAACCAATCTCTGAGCCCTTTTAAATCTACATACACATTGACCATGCCATCCAACTCTCACTTGCTCAATACATGAGCTCCAGTTTACTTGTGTCCCTGAAATGGAATCTAAAGTATTCTGTCTTAGGTATCTCCTTTAGCTAATGGATCATTCATGTCTATACAGAACTATTTTTTTTTTCCTGAAAGTAAGAACATTCCATTTACCACACTAAAATACCTCACACAGAGCATCCCTTCACCTGTTGTATAAAGGACACACTGTTCTGTATGTCAGAAGTCTGGCACATGGGGGCTGGATTCTCTGTTCAGGGTATCACAAGGCTACAAAGTGTCACTCAGACTAAGTTCTATTCTGGGATCTCTGGGGATAAAAAACCAAACAAACAAACAAAAACAAAACTAATCCTTTTCTAGCCTCATTCTCATTGCTGACAGAATTCTATTCCTTGTGGTTGTAGGAGTGAAGTATGTGTTTACTTGCTGGTTTTCAATCAAATATTGCTCTCAACTTTTAGATGCCCCCTGTATTCTTTGCCACATGGTTACCTCCATCTTTAAGCCAAAAACAGTGCACCAAAATTACTAACTCCTCTTCTGCCAAAAGCCAGAGAAAATGTTTTTCTTTAAAATGACTCGTATGATTAAGCCAGGCTCATCTGGATAATTTTCCTATCTTAAAGTCAGCTGATTTGAAAACTTTATTATATATGCAAAGTAAAACCCTTCACAGCAGTACTTAGATTGGACTGCATTGAATGACTAGGAGAAAGTCTGTGTACATACATAACATATATGAGATGCTTAGACCATCTTAGATTTTTGCCCACCACAACATTTGTTGTCCTTTGATCACACCACCCCCTTCCTTAAGATTCTTTAGGTCAGAACTTCAATATCATTTCCACTTGTATGGAAGCTCCTTCTTCACAACCCTAAAATTCTATCTTTTTTTTTTCAGTACTGCTTATCTCTGCATCTTGCCTGATTTTTTTCACATTAGTTATCCAAATCCATAGTCATTTCGTATTTTACTTGTTTCTTCTTTTATCCTCACCAGATACAAGCTCTATGAAGGCAAAGAAAAATTTTTGTCTTATTCAACATTTTATCATTCACATTTTATACTGTAAACCCTTAATAAATGTTAGCAAAATTATTAAATGTGGGAATAAGAATTTAGTTTTTAATAAATACACTTACTGAATCGTTTAATGCTTGATGATGACAAGTGAGTGTGCAAGAAATTATTTGGAAGGACACTCCTACTTTTCATAGAAAGTTCCCTCATATTGTCATCTGATTGGTTGTAGTCAGGGTAGGAGTTAAGTACATTTTCCTTTTTTTTGTTTTTTGTTTTGTTTTTCTATTTTAGTTGGGGAAATTTTCAAATGTACATGAAAGTATAGAGGGCAGTGTAATGAACCTTAATATATATAATTCACCTTCAGTAATTATTACTGGTTTGCCCATCTTGTGTCCTCTAAATATGAATTTTTTTTAGATTAGTTTAAGCCAAATCTTGGACATCAAGTTATTTCTTTCATAAATACTCTGCTTTTTTTTTTCTAAATAACAAAGATTAGTATTTTCTTAGTATCATCAAATATTAACCAATGCACCCAATGCATGTTCAAATGTTCTAACTGTAGGTATATTTGACTCAACATATGAATAAGGTCTACATATTGCATGTTGGGTCTTCTATATCTTTTATTCTATAATTGAGGTGTCCATTTAAAAATCGTCTTTTGATTTATTTGGTCGAATGTCACACCTTACAAATTCAAATGACTTCTTCCCTTATGGTGATTCTACTATATCTATCTCAGTTCTCTCTTGGCTGTGTTGCCATGGCTCATAGACTTTTAAGTAGACAGAACTGAGAATATTTTAAGTAAAAAGTATCACAAATTCATATATTATTTCCAATTCAAGCTTAAAATTGAGGGTTTTTACACAACTTCTTTGATTTTATATATATATATATGTATATACACATACATATACACATATATATATATATATTTTTTTTTTAATTTCTTTTCAGGGTAACAGTATTCATTGTTTTTTGCACCACACCCAGTGCTCCATGCAATACGTGCCCTCCATAATACCCACCACCTGGCTCCCCCAACCTCCCATCCCCCTGAAAAACCCTCAGGTTGTTTTTCAGAGTCCATAGTCACTCATTGTTCACCTCCCCTTCCAATTTCCCTCAACTCCCTTCTCCTCTATCCAGGATCTATAAAGAACTTCTCAAACTCAACACACACAAAACAGATAATCATATCAAAAAATGGGCAGAAGATATGAACAGACACTTCTCCAATGAAGACATACAAATGGCTATCAGACACATGAAAAAATGTTCATCATCACTAGCCATCAGGGAGATTCAAATTAAAACCACATTGAGATACCACCTTACACCAGTTAGAATGGCCAAAATTAGCAAGACAGGGAACAACATGTGTTGGCGGGGATGTGGAGAAAGGGGAACCCTCTTCCACTGTTGGTGGGAATGCAAGTTGGTGCAGCCACTTTGGAGAACAGTGTGGAGATTCCTCAAGAAATTAAAAATAGAGCTTCCCTATGACCCTGCAATTGCACTACTGGGTATTTACCCCAAAGATACAGATGTAGTGAAAAGAAGGGCCATCTGTACCCCAATGTTTATAGCAGCAATGGGCACGGTCGCCAAACTGTGGAAAGAACCAACATGCCCTTCAACGGACAAATGGATAAGGAAGATGTGGTCCATATACACTATGGAGTATTATGCCTCCATCAGAAAGGATGAATACCCAACTTTTGTAGCAACATGGACGGGACTGGAAGAGATGATGCTGAGTGAAATAAGCCAAACAGAGAGAGTCAATTATCATATGGTTTCACTTATTTGTGGAGCATAACAAATAACTTCTTTGATTTTATATATAAATCATGTATTTATTATTTGATAATATTGATTCTTGATCAAAAAATTTACATTATTACTTATTTGCATCCTTATATATCATGTATATGTGTATGTATATACAAGATCACTTTTAAAGATATCAATATTATTGCTAATAGGACTACAGACAGTGGCTTAAAGATTATTATGTAGTGTTTTCCTTAGAACATATACCATTAGGAATACAATAAACCAAAATTTTGTGTTATAAAATTATCGAAGTTAACTTCTGTTTTTCTGATACAATGTAATCAACAGGATAAGCAGTTTGTTTCATTTATTCAAATATGTCTTTAATTTTTTTTTAAATTTTATTTATTTTAGAGAGAGAGAGAGAGCACATGCACAAGTGGGGGGAAGAGCAGAAGAAGAGGGAAAGAGAGATGCTCAAGCAGACTATGCACTGAGCACAGAGTCCAACATAGGGCTCTATCTCATAACCCTGAGGTCATGACCCATGCTGAGATTAACTGTTGGGCTGAGCCAGACCCCTCATGTTTTTCTTTCCTTTTTAAACTTAATTTTGTTTTTAATTTGTAAAATACTTACATGGTTCCAAATTAAAAACTATAAAACAATGCATATTTAGAAAAGTATTATTTTCTTCCCTATCCCTCCTTCACTATCTTCCCTCCCTGCCCTGATGGATAACAATTTTTATTCAATTTGACTTATCCTTCCCTCTGTGTGTGTGGATAGGTTGGTACACATGCAGGTGTGTGTGTTCATGTTAGATATAAAGAAAGTAGCACACTTAAAACACCAATCTGCACCCTGCACTTCTCCCTCTACTTAGTAATGTATGTTGGAGATATTCTATAATCTCTACAAAGAGATCTTATTTATTCTTTTTGGGTACTTTTATAGTATTCCATTTTGGGGAAATATATTGTAGTTTATTCAAACAATTCATTAATGAAGGGTATGCGTATGTTTGTAATTACAAAAAATGCAATTTCATTGTAATCATAAAAAATTAGGTATAGTAAAAAACATGTGCTCATGTCATTTCATATTTTGACAGATTAACTTTTTGGTGGAGCTGCTGTGAATGGTAACAAATGTTACTGACTCTTCTCTCCCCCTGCCTTTCCAAATACACCTTTTCTCTCCAGGGGAAGAATGTTTACCTGCTATGCTATGTGAACTCTATGTCAAGCCCCACTTCAGAATCTTTAATACCTATAGAAATTACTTTCTCTCACACTTCTATCTAGCCACATTTTATTCATTATTCTGGTCACATGTTGAACTCTAGCTTTTCCATATATTGTTCCATGCCCATCTCATCTACTACTGCATTCTTTCTGCTTTGAAATGGCATAACAGGATTACTCCTCTTGGAACATAATTAGTAACTATCCTATAGTTTTATTGAGATGTGGCATATGTCAGTATCATATTATTACAGTGGAATATTACATTCTTGTAAGGCAAAAACCATCACATTTTTTCTGTATCTCATAAACTCTATCGCTGGATTGATTACAATATAAGTATGCAATAAAAGTACTTACTGAATTGAATTAAATCAAATTGGATTGATTCTCCTGGATCATCAGTATTTTCTGAGGCATGATATAGAGTTATTCTATTGTGAGCAAGCATACCTTTGTGAAGCACAAAGTAGAATGGAGCTTTTTTTTTTTTTTTTAATGGTTTCAGAATCTCTCTTATTCTACAAAGAAAAACAGTGGGGTCATATAGACAGAAAGATGGGTTACAACACAACCAGGGAGGGATATTATTGTGGGTCTGATTTAAAGGTACTGATACCAGGTTGCAGGGGTGATATGATGCAATAAACAGATATTTAAAAGTTGCTAGGAAACCTATAGTTTCCATAAACAAAAATGCCTTTCTAAGCAGAATGCATATATAATAACAAAAGAGAAACATAAGACTTTTGATTAGTAGGACTGGCTCTAAATCAGTTTTGTAACTTTCTAATTATGTTCCATTGGACAAGTTACTGAACCTCATTGAGATGAAGGAGATAGTAATGAGAGGCTCAAATATCTGATAATAGGATTGAATATCATAAAGTATTAAAATGTGATTTTTGACTCTGTTATTGTTAGTTAAAATTCATTCATACACACACACACACACACACACACACACACACACGAGATAAAATCAAGGATGGTGAAATGACCTACATAAAATTACAAAAAGAATTTGTTTCAGTTTGGGAACTTGAACTCAGTGTCTTAGTTGTACATCGGTCATAGTTGTACATCTGTCAGGTGTTCAGTGTTTCTTTATACTTCTGTTTAACATTGATGGAGCACCCTTGCATCGCCTTTTTTCTACTAGTTTCAATAAATCAGGTAAATGAACACACCTCTCTTAACCTCTTCGAACGTGTCTGCTATATTTTCATTCAGCATTACCATATTTTTGGTTTTGAGCTGCTTGATGTGGAATTTTTTTTTTCCTATTAGAACCTGAGCTTTGACCTGCCAGTTCATTGACTATGAACCAGAAATTATCACTTCCAGAGTCCATGATTTGCAATCACTTCAAGCTGCCAACCCAAAAGTGAAAAGATATAAATTTCATAAGGTATTCTCAGAGTCAAGTGGTCTTCCCAAATAAGATTTTTTTTTTCATTATGTTTAAGAAAACTAGTATAGCATTCCCTAGCTCCTCAGTCTTCCAGGTCTCCAATGTCAGTTCCTGAAGTAACTAGAAAATCTGCCAAATCTGACCTTCTTTAAACAACATCTCTCTCTTTTTTCAAGAAGAAAACTGTAAAGATCAAGTCACAGCTGCACGTAGTACCTAATTAAACAAGTGTAAGAAAGCAGAGAAAGGTCAGGTTGTCAAAAATCATTGCTGTATCTTTACTGGATTGTATTTAAAGACTGATTGCAGCAAGGAAAATAACTCAATAAGGTGTATGAGACTGGAATAACAAATGAACTCAAGGGGTAGCCTTCTTCCTGGCATATAACTAAAGATTTCAAGATAAAACCTAGGTAACAAACCAAGGGAAATGAAAAGGAGAGAGTATGTGGTGAGTAAAACAAACAGCTGATATTAATATGGAAAAGAGGTTCCATCGTCCAAATTCAAAGAAGGAAAGGGGATAAATTACAGATGATAGTTCATCAGCTTGATTTTGTTTTCCCCTTTTAAATCAAACAGTAAAAATAATAGATGTGGGAGAAATGATACAAGAAGAGGCAACTGTGATTACATGATCAAGATAAAAGAGGAAAAGGGAGAAATCCACACTTTTAAACTACTAAAACACACTTAGTCAGGTGTGGAGAATACTTTTAATTACCTGTAATGATTCAGAACTTCCTAGGTTAAACATCATTTTTCTGGGGGACCATGTAGGCATCTTTTTTCTCTTCTATACTTCCTTTCAGTGAGAGACAAAGTCAGACCTCTAAAGAGCCCACCCTCAGGGAACTGAAGTACACAAGCATTGTTCCAAATTAACAACTTCTGCCTTGAGAGGGGAGGAAGGGGAAAGATTATTTTCTTCCTCAAGTCTACTTTATTTTTGAAATATTGTAGACATGGATGGACCCATGAGAAATTCGGTGGGGTGCTAGTTAGCATCTGAGTGTAATTTTCAGTTCAGTACACTTTAGTCTGTTTTTCGACTCTCCTAAGTCTCCGAGGACATGGTATAATCTGAAGGATAGGCTTTGTGGCCTATGGGAATGATCTATTTGTGTTTTTTACAAGTGAGCTGGAATACACATTTTACATGTTGTTTGAGAAGACCTATCATTTCAAAGAGTTACTACCTAAAACAAATAGGTGTAGATGGAGCGGTGTGTGTGTGTGTAATTAAAGGAGTTCTTTATTCATTCTTTCAGAGGTCCTTGGGTCTTTTTTCCAGTGACATCATTTAAATATATATGAACTAAGCTATAATAGAATCTTTTAAAAAATGCAACAACAGGAGAAAGTACATTTTTATTACTGTGACAGATGAGAATTCTACCTTTTCCCTGAACCCTCAGAATGGCATGGGTGCTATCTTGCCATGAATCACCGACAATGCATTTGAATAGTGTACCATTGCAAGTAAAATTGCAATTTTTTGTAATTTCTGCTCAAATTCCTCCCTGACACAGTTGATTTATTTTGCAAATCAGTGCATCTAGAGGGGTGTACTGTGTCGCATTATGGGCCTTTGATATAGAACCTTTGTTTTATAACAGGGAAAATAATTAGCTTTTGGATAAGCTTGAGTTGTGATGTCAGGCGCTATCCGTGGTGCTGAAAGAAGTTATTAGCGCTGAGCTAATGAAGGCACTCAGCCAGGCTCTGCCACCTTCCTAATTTGTCTCTTTGGGATTTTAGTAAAATTAAAAATGAGATAAGCACAAAATAGGATGAGTTTTATAGGAAAAAAAATTAGTAAACTTGTTGATAGAAGCTATAGAGACCCCTGATAAAGCTAAATTTAAGGGAAATTTTCATTTATCTGTAGTTTGTTATCCAAACATTATTTCCCTTAGTGTTGGTGTTGGGATTGGTTAGGCATATTTTAATTAACTTCTATAGAGGTTTCTCTGGTTGGGATTTCAAAGATTTTCTGGAAATCATCAGCAAGTTGCATTGTCAGCATCTACCCTATGCCACATAAGGGTCTAATTTCAGAATACTCCCTTCCAGGCTACAAAGTAAACTTGCATTAAAGTAAATATTATAGAAGAGGTGGAGGTAAGTGAGTGAAAGTTGGTTTTGAAAAAATAATATTTCACCAAAGAGTAACTCATACTTGTCTGTCTGTCTCTCTTTGAATTGCTAGAACACAATCTAATTGTCAAATGCCTTATGTTCTCTTTGACTTTTGGGACATTGGAACGTGTTTGCATTGCAGCCAGTAGCATGTGTAACTTGGTGCTGGTTAAGGGGATCTTCGGGCTCAGCTCTAAACAAAATCATCACCACCTGGTTATTTTATGCTCTTATTAGGTTATAAAATACCACTCAGGTATACAACAGTAATCACAAAGCTACAACGCTGGGAAAAAAATAATCACGTTAAATTGACCTTCATGAATAACAAGTGAGGTTCCATTTCGCTTCATTTCTGTTCATTTTAAAACCAGCATTAGCTTTTCTGGCACATAATTTTTCATTGTTTGCTGAACACAGCTCTATTAGAATGATTCACTGTCTTTAATATTAGTGATTATGGCCCATTTCAATTACACAGTGTGTTATATAGTTTGTTGTATTACTCTCCATGTCTCTGCTATTGACTCTGCTGGAAAAGATTAAATATAACAGGGGTGGTAAGAAGTTGGGGCTCTGTGGATGGAAAGGGACCCCTGTAAACATTCATATGGTAATGTGAGGAAACTTTTACAGGCTTTACAAAATGGCAAGATAGCAAGATGAGATTAAGTCATCTTATTATGTCATTTGATACCAATCCTTTAATTATCATCTCTACCTTCAATTCATTTTTTAAAATAATTCATGAGATATAATTTACATGCAATAAAACCATCCATGTAAATGTACATTCTGAAGAATTTGAAAAAGTATACAGTCATAAGTCTACCCTACCAACTGAATACCTTTACCATTCAAACATGTTTCCTCATATTCTTTTCCAATCTGCTCTACCATTCACTCAAAGTACTGTGATATTATTTCCACTACAGTTAATTAATTTTGACATATTTATAACTGCATATAAATGAAATAATAGAGAATATACTCTATGTGTCTGATACAGTTGTGGCATTCACTCATATTGTAGTTTTAAGTAATCTGTTTTATGGTTTAGGTGAATACCACTATACATTTGCCATAAATATAATTGGCTATATATTCATGGATGATAGACATTGAGTTGTTTCAATTTTGTGGCTATCTTTAGTAAAGAGGCTATAACTCTTTGTGCACTTTTTGTGTGTGGATGTATGTTTTCATTTGTTGTGGCTAAATACTTAGGAATGCAATTGCTGGGTCATATGGTAAGAGCGTGCTTAACTTAATGAGAAATTACCAGATGTTCTCCAAAATACCATTTTTAATCTCATCAGTTTTATGGTATTTCTAGTTTCTGTATACCTAAATCAACACTTTGTATTGCCAGACTTATAAATTTTGTTTATGCCAGGATTATATTGGTACTTTCTTGTGATTTAAAATTAATATCCCTTATAATTATGTTTGAAAAAAATTTCATGTGCTTATCATACTTTATGTTACTTTCATTTTTTGAAGTGTAAATTTATATCATTTGCCCACCTTCTGAGATTCTTATGCTCTTATTATCGAGTCATAAAAATTTTTATAATATTCTCTGGTTAAAAATCCTTTGTTAGATACATGTATTTACATTATTTTCTCTACATAACCATTTTAAAAATTTAAAAAAATTAGTGGCTTCTTTAGATGAAGTCCTATTCAATATCTTATTTATTGTTTTTTGTGTTCTTAAGAAATGTTTGCCCATCCCAAAGCTGCAAGGATTTTCTCCTATATCTTGTTCTAAGTTTTGATAAATGTTTGTTATACCCATGAAACTGTCACCACATCAAGACAGGGAACGCCAAATTCCCTCATGCCTTTTTGTATTCTCGGCTTCTGCCTCTTCTGAAACTTACCTACTTATCCACAAACAACCAGTGATATGCTCCTTATCATTAAAGATTAGTTTGCGTTTTCTAGGAACTAATATGAATGGAACTATAAAGCAAGTATTATTTTTGTCTGATTTCATTTACTCAGTGTAATCACTTGAAATACTTTCATGTTATTGTGTGTTCAAAGGTTTATTCTTGAAAATTAGTTTCTTTTATTGCTGAGTATATTACTTTGTTTGGATGAGCCACATTTTGCTTATCCATTCATCTGTTGATGAACATTTGGGTTATTTCTCACTTAGGACTATGATAACTAAAAGAGTGTGTTTTATACAAATCTTCGAAAAAATGCGTTGTGTTCACTGGGTAAACATCAAAGAGTGGAATGGCTGGATCATATAATAGGCATATATTTAACATTTAAAAAAAAGAAAACTTACCAACCTGGGAAAACAAACAAATAAATAAATACTACCAACCTGTTTTCCATAGTGGTTGCACCATTTTACTTCTGTTCAACCACAGATGAGAATTCCAATTTTCTCACATCTTTGCTCTACTTGGTAAGAGTAGTCTTTTAGTATATGTGCTGCCGAAGCGAGCACGGTGAGAGTAGTCTTTTAATTTTAACTCTTCTAATAAGTATGTAGTGATATCACTTTGAAGTTTTAACATGTAATCTCCTAATAACAAATGATTTAAAGCATCTTTTCTTATGCTGTAGATCTTCTCTGAAGTATCTTTTTTTTCCCGCAAAGTGCTGTGATCTTCACGTTTTCCAGTCTAGCTGGCTACAAATATGTCTATTCCCACGTGAGTTACTAGTTTCTTCTAATCTTTTGGATGATTCTTTTTCTGGCTTCAGTTAGTTTTATCACATACATGCTCCCATCAACACTCTTCCATTACTTTTTCTCTATGATTAAGAGTGTGTTTCTTGGTTTTCTTCTCTTCCCCAACAGCCCCCCTCCCATGCTCATTTGTTTTAACTATAAAAAACAAGCTGATGGTTAACTGAGGGAAGATGGGAGTGGGTGGATTAAATAGGTGATGGGGATTAAGGAGTACACTTGTGATGAGTACCAGGTGTTGTATGTAAGTGTTGAATCACTAAATTCTGCAGCTGAAACTAAATTAATACTACGTGTTAACTAACTGGAATTTAAATAAAAGCTTGGAAAGAAAACAGACAAGTGAACAAACAAAAACCACTCTTTCAAATACTCAAGGACAGCTTTCTATAAGTTTCTAGAACTCTCAACGTGGCTGTGTCCTCTATGGTTCTGTATCTTTTAAACTGTAGTGTCTTATTCTCTTTGGACTTTCAGCTCCATCCACTAAACTCAAAGTTCATTGGGCTCCACTTGTGTTACTACTGATTGCGTCATGCCTTGGAAACTCAAGTCTGTAAGCTGGGAAATGGGAGGGCATACTTTATTTCCTGTCTCTTAGAAATCATTCTCCTTTGTTGCCTGCTGTCTACAAAAGCATTGTTTCCAATATTTTTTTTTTTGTTCGTTTGTTTGCTGCTCTTGTTTCACAGTAGAAGGGCAGGTAAATCCAGTTTCTTTTATGCCATCTTGACTCAAAACAGAACTCATGTCCTTTTTATTCATTTTCTTGCTTTTTTTTTTTTTTTCCTGGCTAGAAGCTCTACTGTGAAGTTGAATTGAAGTAATAATAGTGGAAATTCTTGCATTATTTTGATTTTAAAGGAAAATCTTTATTTTTCCCCATTTAGATACGTTCTTAGCTATAGTACTTTTGTAGATGCTGTTTATCAAGTTAATTTTTTGCTTACTCTTTGTTTGCTGAGAGTTTTTCTTATTAATATTGACTTATTGAGTAATTTTTTGCATTGATTTTTTCCCCTCTATTCTATAAAGTTATGGATTATATTGATTGATTTTCAGATGTTATTTCAAACATTGAATTCCTAGGTAAACCACATTTTGTCATACTATGTCATCCTTTTTATACATTGATGGGTTTGTTTTGTTAATATTTTGTTGAGTATTTTTGCATCTGTTTATGAAAGACATTGGTGTATAGTTTTTTGTGTGTGTTTCTGTTTTCGTTTCAATAATCTTGTGTGTTTGGGTATAAGTGTTATGCTGAACTTATACAAGGGTTGGGACAGGTCCTGTCTTCCATCATTTGCTAAGTTTCTGTAAGACTGATATGATTTCCACCTTATAAATTTGAAAGGATATACCCATGAGACAATTAGAGTCATATAGTTTTCTTTTTGAAAGGATTTTAAATCCAACATTTTCTTCTGTTAGTTATGTAGCTATTAAGATTGTGTGTGTGTGTGTATGCGCACACGCGCGCGTGTGTTTGTGTTAATTCTGGTAGTTTCTAGTTCTCTTAAGGAGTTTATCCATTTCACATAAATTGTACTTTTTTGGCATTAAGTTATTCATCATGTCTCTTTATTTTACTTTTAAAGTTTTTAGAACTTTATAGTTAACTCCCTCCTTTATATTGGATATTAGAAATTCGTATTTTCTTCACTTTGTTCTTGATCAGTTTATTTTTTCTATATTTAACTTTTCAAAAACCAGTTTATATTTTACTTTTCTACTTTTGTCCTTTTTCTGTTTTATTAATTTCACTTTTATCTTTTTATTCACTTTTATTTATTACATACACTTTATTTTTATTTTTTTTTAAAGATTTTATTTATTTATTTGACAAAGAGATCACAAGTAGGCAGAGAGGCAGGCAGAGAGAGAGGAGGAAGCAGGCTCCCTGCTGAGCAGAGAGCCCGATGCGGGGCTCGATCCCAGGACTCTGAGATCATGACCCGAGCTGAAGGCAGCGGCTTAACCCACTGAGCCACCCAGGCGCCCCTATTACATACACTTTAAATTGAGTGTATTCTCTTCTAGTTTCTTATGATAGATACTTAAATGACTTATTTTAAATCTTTGGTTTTCTTTTACTATAAGCATTTGAAGTTATAACAGTTCTTCTAAGCATTTGCTTTATCTGCAACCCATGAATTTTTGTGCATTATGTTTTAATTTCCCTTGAGTTAAAGATTTTTTTTCATTTCCCCTTGTACTTTTTTATCATGAGTTGTACAGAAATATATATCTAATTGTGAATTCTTTGGGGAAGATTTTGTAGGTATCTTCTTTATATTAGTGTTTAATTCCCATTATTGTCAGAGAACATACTCTTCATGATTTTAACAATTTGAAATATATTGAGACTTGTTTAGTGAGTTAGTATATGATCTGTTTACTTCTTGTTTTATGGTACTATTTGATCGTTCTATATTTTACTGATTTTGACCCTACTATTTTAGCAACTACTGAAGAATGTTGAAATCTAATAATTATTTATTTTCTTCTTCAGTTCTTCCATATTTTGTTTGATATTTTTGGAAGATCCTTTGCCAGGAGTGTTCTTATATTATCTTAATGAATTGACTTTTAATATTATGAAATGCCCTACATCTCTGATAATATTGCTTTATCTGCAATCTCTTTTATCTAATATTGACATGTCCACTGCAGCTTCCTTAACACTTAGGGTTTTCATTACATATCTTGATATCATTTTACTTTTAAATTTCTGCACAGAGAGCATGTGTTTGAATATTTCTTATGTTTCATAGCATCTGTTTTTTACTTAATGTTTTAGTCCATTTACATTTAATGCAGTTAAAGGTATTATTACGTTTATGTCTATCATCTTGCTTTTTTTCTGGATGTCCTCTCTGTCCTTTTTTCCCTTTTCCCTCTTTTCCTGCCTTCTTTTGTATATTTTCTTTAACTTTTTTTTTTTTTTTTACTTAACCTACTAACTCCTTTGATATAAATAAGCAAGTAAGAACTGAATATAACTCTTTGTTTAATTATTTTCATTGGTTGTTTTGGGTTTAAAATGTTAATTTTTACTGTCTCACAAGTTACTTTCAGATAGTATTATACCAATTAATATATTAGGACCTTAAAACAATATATATATTCCATGTCTCCCATAGTGTCCTTTGTGCTATTAATTTTATAAACTTACTTTTACATGTGATAATAGATTATGTCTAGTTTTTGCTTTATGTAGTTAACTATCTTTTAAAGATAACAAAAAGGAAAAAATCATTTTATGTTTAGCAAAGTATTTATTATACTTGGTGTTCTTCATTCTGTTGTTTAAATCTGTGTTTCCATCTGGTGTCCTTTTCCTTTAGCCTGAAGGAGAATAATTTCTTTTACATTTTTTTTTAAGATTTTATTTATTTATTTGACAGAGATCACAAGTAGGCAGAGAGGCAGGCAGAGAGAGAGAGGAAGGGAAGCAGGCTCCCTGCCGAGCAGAGAGCCCAACGTGGGGCTCGATCCCAGGACCCTGGGATCATGACCCGAGCCGAAGGCAGAGGCTTTAACCCACTGAGCCACCCAGGTGCCCCTACATTTTTTTTTTTAATACTGGAGTTCTTTTGGGAAAATATTCTCTCAGCTTTTGTTTGTCTGATAATGTCTCCATTTCACCTTCAGTTTTAGAAAGTGATATTTTCAAAAAAAAATTTTTTTTTAAAAGATTTTTATTTATTTGTCAGAGAGAGAGGGAGAGAGAGCAAGCACAGGCAGACAGAATGGCAGGCAGAGGCAGAGGGAGAAGGAGGCTCCTGCTGAGCAAGGAGCCCGATGCGGGACTCGATCCCAGGACGCTGGAATCATGACCTGAGCCGAAGGCAGCTGCTTAACCAACTGAGCCACCCAGGCGTCCCTCAAAAAATTTTTTGAAGGCAATAGTTCCAAGGTATATTTTTGAAGATATATTAATGCTTCCAACATTTTTAAATTTAAATTCAATTAGCCAACATATAGTACATCATTAGTTTCAAATGTTGTATTCAGTAATTCATCATTGCATATAAGACTCAGTGCTTATCACATCAGGTGCACTTCTTAAAGCCCATCACCCAGTTATCCCATGCCCCCTGCCTTCAACATTTTAAATATACTGTTCATTATGTATGGCATTTCATTGCTTTTAATTAGAATTCTGATATATTATTATTTTCAATGTAATATATCCTTTCTTCTGCATTTATTTCATATTATCTTTTTATTATTTTAACAATTTGATTATCATATGATTGCATGTGTTTATTTTATTTGATAGCAATGTACTTCTTTATTCTAGGTATTGTTATTTTTTAATCAAGTAGGCACTATTCAATTCCTTGTTTCTTCAAATAATTTTATGTGAATCACTTCTTATAGTATTATAATTAAACTTATTTAAGGCTACTTGATATTTTCCCATGGATCTCTGGAGTCTTACTCTCTTATTTCCAGGCATTTTTTTCTCTCTGTGCTTATGTTTGCATAGTTTCACTGATATTTCCCTTTTTGGTTTGGTTAGACCTATATGTTGACATTTTCATAGCAGATCTTCTACTTTTATATTCCAGAATTCTCACCTCTTTCTCTTGAAAGCTTTTGTTTTTTCTAATGATAGTCCTCATTTCTTTAGTCATCATATCCATCTTTTCCTTTAAGTTCTTAAGCATCTATGTAATAGGTGTTTTATACAGTCCTTGTCTCTAATTTCAACATTTCTATCATCTCTGGACTTGTATTTACTGACTATATTTTTCTTCATTTTAGTTACTGTTTCCTGCTTCTTTACATATCTACTTTTTTTATTGCATGAAGGACGTAATAGATGCTACATTTTTGAGATCCTAGGTTTTGTGATTTTCTTTTAGAGAGTATCAAGTTTCCTTTGGCAGATAATTTTCTGGTGTCTGCCTGAGCTTTATCCTTGGATTCCTGATTATAGTCATTGTTTTTTTGGGCTCTAAAAAAGTTCATACTCCAGAGTTAAATTACTCTCATTTCTCAAATGTGGCCTTTTGATGTCTTAATTGGAAGCCCAAAATATTCAGTGAAGTGTCTCCATTTTAACTGATCAAAATGCCTGTTTCCAAACACTGCGTGACTTATGAACCTCTGGTCCCCTCGCAACTTCCCAGTATGTGTTCACTGATGGACCTCATGGAGTGCGATCCTTTGTATCCATAGCTTTGAATTCATGGTCACCTGTACAAATTTCTGGAACATCTTCTCTTTGCTGCTCTTTTCCCTCTGCTGTCCTTTCTCATAAATTCTCATCACCTCAGCAACCTAACACCCTGCTCTTTTCCTTCCAACATCAGCAGGTCTGCAATAGTGTAATTACATCCTAAACACATACACCACAATCTGGAAATTTGGTTCAGTACGAAAGCTGGGGCTATCATGGGAACCTTCTCATGGATCACAGGCTTGTATGCCTGTTAGTAACATCTGAAAACTATCACTTTACGTGCTTTGTATGGCTTTTGTTGTTTATGACAAGAGGACTTACTTACTTCCATCAAAGCTTCAAGTGACCACATGAGTTTTTAAAATCTGCAGGCACTTCCCAGGGGAGAAGACTATGCTCTTAAAGCCATTCTTCCTTCTACCCACCACCCATCTTTCATGGCCTCAAATCCCATTCTCTTGTATATGACAGTGATTGCAAACTAGCTTTACTCTGATAAAATGATGATTGACTTTATGTAAACTAAATGTAGTACTTAAAAGGATGATTTAACTCCTGAGTAGCAATGCTAAGATAGATTGTGAAGAAGAACAAGAAATAGAAAATATTCTTTAATTTATTTTTATTTTTATTTATTTATTTTTAAAGATTTTATTTATTTATCTGACAGACAGAGATCACAAGCAGACAGAGAGGCAGGCAGAGAGAGAGAGGGAAGCAGGCTCCCTGCTGAGCAGAGAGCCCGATGTGGGACTCGATCCCAGGACCCTGAGATCATGACCCGAGCCGAAGGCAGCGGTTTAACCCACTGAGCCACCCAGGCGCCCCTATTCTTTTTTTTAATAAAAAATTTTTTTAATTAACATATAATGCATTATTAGCCCCACGGGTACAGGTCTGAGAATCGTCAGGCTTATACACTTCACAGCACTCACCATAGCACATACCCCTCCCCTGCCAGTGTCCATAAGAAATAGAAAATATTCTTATGTTCTTTAATCACATAAATAATTAAATTTACTTAGGTGTAGACAGGTCTAGAATTGTTGCTTTATAGATAATTAAATTGAGAAATAACTTTTATTTAACAGGCCACTTACCTTAGAGATGAAGAAACTGAGTGCTGGAGTAGAGTTACATTGTCCAAGATCCATAGAGCTGGTAAGTTATATATTGGTTTCATTTTAATATCAGTGCATCTTGCTTCAATATTCTTTTTACTATTATTCGGCTTAGTAAGACACATTAATTTATATAAACTTGCAACTATCTTTTTTGTTTTGTATAAACAAACTATAGCAATTTGAAACCATGAAGTTTTGGATCAATTTTATTACTTAAACTAAGTGACCATTAAGTGATTGATACGGATTAAGTTGCTTACAGATTTAAGTTCCTTGATCACATGAGTTACTAAGAAGTTCCAAAGATGACACAAATGTTATCCTGACTTTTTGGTGAGTGTAGACCTTGACAGTAAATCTTACTAGAATAAATTGTCTCTGAGCTTTCTACTTGATTCAGTTCCCATTTGTTTTAAAAATACAATATTTCTTGAGATAATTCAGTTATTCTCATTCCATTAGGAACATGGAATTAATAGCAAGATTTAGGATGAGAAGTGAAATTATATTAAATTGAAAAACTTAACAACTTTCTCATAGGTATGCATATACAGATGTACATAGACATACACGTACACACACATCACACACTTATGAGTGTATATATATGTATACACATATGTACCTCATGGACTTTCCCATTATTTGCAAGTCAAAATCTTGGGGACAATTTCCTTTTTTAAAAAATCTTATTTTTACTAATTCTGCTAGTCACAGTATGGTGTATGAACTTATGTTGGGGAAAAGTAAAAGCATCATTGCTAGTTTTTAACATAACCAGCTAATACTAGGACTATCTGTATGAGACCTATTAATTATATTAATTATCTGTCAAATTCATTTACTATATTACATTGTTACCATGCACATTAGGCTATAGAGAAGCTTTGTCTTCGGTGGTTCCTTCTTTCTTTCAACAACCCTGTGAGTAATTCTATCTGTCCTCATCTTACAGGCTAGTTATATAGATAGTGACTTAAGTTGTAACATAACTGAATGACAGAAACTGAGGAAGGGACTTAGTATTCTGATCTGAAGGCTATTGAGTCTGTAAACATAACCTAATTTGCTGTTTTACTTTTGAAAGCTGTGAAACAAGATGGGATCAGGAGGGAGACAAAACGTAAGAGACTCTAATTCTGAGGGTCCGCTGGGGGGTGGCTGGGGGAGGTATAGGGCAGCTGGGTTATGGACATTGGGGAGGGTATGTGCTATGATGAGTGCCGCGAAGTGTGTAAGCCTGATCATTCACAGACTTGTACCCCTGGGGCAAATAATACATGATATGTTAGTTAAAAAAAACAAAAATAAACAAACAAACAAAAAAAACCTGTGAAACGACATCAGAATTAATGAGTGGGGTCCTTTATAGATAATTCAATAATTTTCTTATCTTAATAAATTTTATACTTTCAAATGAATTGGTAAGAGATTGCAGTGGGATTGGGACTCTATTAGATTTGGGTTTTGAGTAGGTCAATCTACTTTAGCTGATGGTATTTAGAAGAGATCTGGATTGCTATTGAATGATGTAGGGTTATGAAACTGAGAAATAGTTGCATTTGATTTTATTTAGCCTCTGTGTGTTCAAAGGTCACCCCCCAAAGATATACAAAAGATAGATACATACAGGCATGTGGAAATAACTGCTTTTAATTATTTGCAAGTGTGTGCCTAAAATGATTATAGCAATCTGTGGAGTGGCATGTAATTGAAACTAAATGCTTAAGATTTGAATTATAGCTGACTTGAAGGACTTTCCTTAAGTTAAAATCTAAATATATACCTCTGAAAATCTGTCAACTGCTGGTACAGTGGAACAAAGACAAAAGAGTACATGAGCATGTCCCTGAGAGGTTAGTACAGGACTGGTAAAGAAAAACAAAACAAAACAAAAAACAAAAAAACCCACAAATCTCAGTGGCGTTTTACATATTTTGCTGAACACAAGGCAACATAAAAGGACTACCCACTTGTGAATGACAAATAGTGACTACTATATGTGGCTGAATCTCTTTCTTGGATTATGACAAAAAACATATTAACAGCTCTTCCTTCCTAGAATAGGGAAGGAGGATAAATTAGGGATTTGACTAACAAAAAAAGAACTGAAATCTGGTTTTCTCCTCTGCAGGCTTTTAGGTTTTGATTTTTGAGAAGGGGAATTAATGAAAACAATAGTATTCCCAAATGGAGTTTATAGAATTCCCAAACTGTCAATAACTTTTATTAAATAAACAAAGAAAATACATGTCAACTTAGATTTTCTACCTATGTGTGGTAGAACAGTCAATCCAAATGTAAATAGATCATGATATATCAAAAATATAGCACATGAAATATAAATAGGGACTGTGTATCTTTTACTTAATTTCATTTCTGGGATTATCTAGTTTATATGTATTACAATATAGTTGTTTAATATAAAATATAATAGAGAATATAAAATACAAAATGTATTTTATGACATAGATTCTATATTTTTATTATACTTATATATAAAGCATATATAATTATAAACACAGAATTTAACTACATAATTATATAAAATGTATTATGTATATAATATATATGCACATATATATATCATGCTGTTATATTAAGAAAAATAGAGTGTGTTGTGGACTGACTGTTAACAAACTTGACTGCTTGGAATCTTCACAAGCTTCTTTTTTTTTTTTTTTTTTAAGATTTTATTGATTTATTTGAAAGAGAAAGAGAGTGAGCAGGAGCAGGGGGAGGAGCAGAAGGAGAGGGAAAAGCAGACTCCCTGCTGAACAGGGAGCCCGACACAGGGTTCCATCCCAGGACTCTGGGATCATGACCTGACCCAAAGGCAGACACTTAACCGACTGAGTCACCCAGATACGCACACAAACTTTTCTTTTTTCTTTTTCTTTTTGAGAGAGAAAGAGAGCTTGAGAGAGGGGGAGAGTCAAAGGGAGAAGCAGACTCCCTGCTCAGCAGGGAGCCAGATGTGGGACTCCATTCTGGGGTTCCAGGATCATGACCTGAGACAAATGCAGTTGCTTAACAAACTGAGCCACCCAGGCATCCTCAAACTTTTTTTTTTTTCTTTAATGTAAGCAGTGTGCTTTCTGATTCTCATATCCCAGTTTTCCACAAATAAGACCAAATCTTTATTCTGATTATCAAAACACATAAGAAATATGAAAGAACTTTAAAAGCTAAATAAAGATGCTATGAAGATGTTGACAATGCAATGCTGTCAAATGACATTTGATGTTGAATAAGAAAAAGAAGAAAATCTGATGTACTGGACACTGCCAAGATCTGCTTGGATCCTTTTTATGTGTTCTGTGTGCTCTGTCTTGGCTTCTGTGTGATTCGTTTCTAACAGAGTGCACCTGTGACTCACCTTGGAGGGTGGCCCTTGGGTTATTGCTGCAGTTGGCTGGAAAGTGCACGACGCAGAAGAACTTGGTGGTTTCCATCTGCCTGTGATGGCTCTTAGCCAGTGAGCAGTGCAGGAGTTTTAGAGCCCAGCAGCTTGGTCACAAGTGCAAAATTCTGATAATCACTTATACTACATTTTCCCCTGGGGGCTATCCTCCACGGATTCTTGCCTGAAATTGCTCCATTGGGTGACATCGTCTTCTGCCGTGTCCTAATCTCTCATTTCCTTGCTGTTTTGGGGGGAGAGTATTTCCTTAGAAAATCAGTTATGCCAAGATAATTATCACAGGTTCTGCTTCTGGGGAACCCAGCTAAGACTGATCATGACGTTCCTCCCATTATATGACACTTAGTGGTTTTCTTTATTATATTACTTTATCTTCAGTTCATCTTGTGAGGCTTTTATTTCAACAATGTAAAAAAGTGAATGAGGTTAAATAATTAACCTGAAATCATACAGCAATTCAAATGCAAAGGCAGAACTTAAGTTTGGATATTTCTCAAAACCTTAGAAGATTTTTTTTTAATGACTCCCATCAAAGTGTGTATTGGAAGACTTTGGGGTTTTAAGATTGTTTCTTTTGTTTGGGGGAAATTTTGGTTTAATTTCAAACATTGTGGAGATATAAGATAAGCCTATTTTACTTGCCTATAATTTTTGTAGATCTACGACTATTGGGGGAGGGGAAGGTTTTTTAAAAAAAAATCTAAATTATCTTACTTGAATAACCATAAAACAAAATTTAAAAATGAATGTTTTGATGGTCAAAATAAAAGGAATTATATCTTTTCACTCAGAGACTCCTGAGAAAAACATCCACTTTAAATCCATTTAAAATATCTCTCTATCCAATTTAATGGATACTTGAAATATCACCCCTAGTGATTGTATTTGAAAGCAAAATACTGGCACACTTTAGTTTTTTACAAGCTCTTCAATAATAAACTGAAAAGCTGAAGTCATTGGTTAAATAAGTGCTCCTTGGTTGCAGAAAGAAATGTTAGTTTACATCAGTAGTCAGAAAACATGTGTGCTGTTTAACATCAAAAGATATATCAGTTGTGCTTTATAGGATGGTTTCCTAAAGTTAACAAACAGGACTATGCAAACTTAAAAAAACAAGCAAACTAAACAACAAGAAAACAAAAACAAAAACATCTTTCTGTACTACAAAAGAAAAAATGATCAGAATAAAAGAAAACCATGAAATAAGAGAAAATATTTGCAAATTACATATCTGATAAAGGTTTAATTTCTAAAATATAAAAGCAAACAATCTAATTTTTAAAAAATGGCAGAGGAACAGAATAGACCTTTTTTTTTCCCCCCGATTAAGACTTAACAGGTAGCCAACAGGAACATGAAAAGGAGCTCTACATCACTCATCATGAGGGAAATGCAACATATAACCATGATGAGAGTTCCCCTCACACTTGTTAGAGTGACTGTCACCAAAAAGACAAGAATGGACAAGCATTGGGGAGGATGTGGAAAAAAAAAGGGAACTTTGTGCACTGCTGGGGGGATGGGAAATTGGTACAGCCACTGTGGAAAATAGGATGAAGGTTCCTCAAAAAATTAAAAAATAAAACCATCATATGCTCCAGCAGTCCCACTTCCAGATATCCAAAGGAAATGAAAACAGGATGTCCTAGAGGTATGTGTACTCCCATGTCAGCTGATATGCACTACAGTAAGCAGTGAAGGAAAATCTTCAGTCAGAAGGAAAATGTTGCCAGATAGCAAATCCTACCTACAGGATGGAATAAACAACAGTGAAAATGGTAAAAAGGAGAGTAAAGATAAGCACACTTGGTATAGGAAACTATATTCCAGAAGTATATGCACCTGCATACGGCAAATTTTTAAAAAAATTGTCGAGCAATTTAATGAGGAAAAGGTATTTCTAACAAACTGGACTATGGCAACCGAACATCCGTGTGAGGCTAATGAACCTTGATATCTCTCTTAGAATATACCAGTAATAATGGAGGGAGTACGGGTCTAAATATAAAACCTACAAGTGTATAGAATATAATGGAAAAAAAAAAAGACCATCTCAAAAATGTGTGAAGGATAGTTTTTAACGTAGCTCCCAATAATCTCTACTCCCTAGTATTTGCAACCCATGTTATCCCCTCCCCTTGACTGAGAGTGGGAGCAAGTGACTCATTAGAATAAACAAAATACAGTTAAAAGTAACAGGTTGCCACTTCTAAGATGAGGTGACTTTGAACACTGGTTTGGGATCCAGGACTTGGCTTGAACCCCCACTCTATCATTTTATAGCTGTGTTAACTTCAGTCTACTTAGGTTCTCTGAATCTCAGTTTTCTCATTTGAAGCTGGGACAATTATACTTACATCCTACATACACAGCAGGCCATAATGTATTAAATAAAATAATGTATGTAAAGTGCTCAGTGAATTGTAGATATTATACAGCAAATCTCTTCACTTCAGTGATTCTCAGATTTCCCCTGAGCAATGGAGTACTGCTAGTGGATATGAAAGTTAATTTTCAGCTCCAGCTCCACAATGAAGATGCTGAGTGAATGGGCTTGGTTAAGGCAAAAAGGAGGAAATGGACAATTTCAGGCATGAAAATGAAAATGTTATTGACAAATGATATAAACAGAATACTCCTTACCATGAATAGTACCCAACTCATGATCATCTTTGGGAATGTATCTGGGATACAGAGATAGAAAATTATAAGTAGTTCTTTCAAGAAATATTTATTGAACACATCCTGTGTTCCATACCCTTTTCTAGGCACTGGGGGCTTCAACAGTCTGGACATTGGACAGAATTCCAACCAACGTGGAGTTTTTGTGCTAGTGGTGGTAAAGAGGAGTTATGTATACCCAACACTCACACACACGAATGACACATTCATCCACACTTACACCACCAGGTAATGACAAGTTTTGAAATAATAATATAAGGAGGTACTGAGAGTGAGACAGGAGATCTAAAATAGTTTGAGTGTTTAGTGAGGCTTCTGTAAGGAGGTGATATTTAAGCAGTGACTTTTGCAACATAAGTCAGCCATGTGAAGATTTTTATAATAAGTAGTCCTTGTTGTAATAAATCAATGCTAAAATGTCAGGGGCTTAATAAAATAGAAATATTTCTGCCTCATGTAATGGTCCAACACAGTCGTTCTTGGTAGCTTTCCGCCAGGTGCTGATTTGGGGATCCAGGTTCCTTCTGTGTTCTGGCTACACCATCCCTTAGGGTTTCAGAATCCTCGAATTCCAGAAGGTTGAAAAGAAACAAAAATCTTAAATGTCCTCACCCCATCGTGGCCTTTATTACTTCTGTTCACATTCGGAGGCAATAACTGATCAGTCTTTTGGCTAAGAAGGTTTAGGTGAGTTAATAGGTATAATGTACTTTTGACAGTTCTTAGAACAGGTTAAATAAGAGTTTTCGAATAAGCGAATCTTAGAAAAGGCAGGGAGGTGGGAAAGCGTGTGGTAGACTTGAACAGCCGCAAGGAGGCCAGTGTGGAAGATTGTGTCCATAAGAGAGGACAGTCTAATGGAGCTTGGAGAGGAAGGCCAGGGATGAATCATGCAGGGTCTCTCAGAACAGGGTGTAGTCGGTCTTCTGCCCATGTTCCAGCAACATCATGCGATGTGTGTGCATGTGTGTGTGTGTGCCTGTGCATACGTGTATGTGCGCATGTGTATGTGCCTGAAGTATCTGACTCCCATGGCAGACGCACATCAGGATCAGGGAGCATTTTCTGAAACATCTTATGGAGTAAATTGTCTTTTGTAATCAACAGTAATGGGAGTTCCTTGAGGGGTTGGTGTGGGCACTGACATGAATCTGACTTGAGAGTCATTCTGTCTCTGATGCAAGACATATATTGAGAACTGACATAATTCTCCAGAGTTGGTGGCTTCTTCCTTGGAGATGGGTTTTAATTATGAATGCTCATGAGGTTAAGGCAATAGCCTTAAGCATGTCTTTCCCTAATCTTACCCATTAGTTCTTCATAAGCAACTGAATGTATTTCCAGAGGAACAGAGGCTCTTCTGCCTACTCCCAAAATTGTGCGTTTAGTTCAGAACAATGGAAAATAGATGAAAGCATATAGGATATGGGGTTATGGGTTTAATATTCATTTGAATCTTAAGAGTTATGCCATTCAAAGTTACCCTCCATACTTATTTTAGGAAAGCTATTGCAATCCATGACTTCAGAATTATACTGGTACACCATACCACCAAATTCTCCCACCATTTTATTCCACACCTTTTATGCTAAAACCTCCAGCACCTCCTGTCCCATTCCCATTCTCAGGTGATGGTGATCTACCTACTTCACAAAGAAAAATAAGAGATTTTCACAAACTCCTCTGCTTCATCTACCCATAGATCAATGCCTTTATCCATACATTAGCCTTCCCTCCAGTTACCTTGTGTGGAGGGTATCTGTTCCTTGTTATCCTTGCTGTATCCACAGTCTTCCCTGCGTGAGGAAGAGGTGAATCCATTGTTCCACTTGCTCTAGCCATGAACCTCAGAGCCATTTTGAATCCTTTCTCATGCCACGCATCCAATTTGTTGGCAGCCCTCGGAATAGGTTGGCTTTATCTTCAGGATGTATTGATTGCTGCTATTATGATCTTATCCTTATTTCTAGCTAGGATTATCACAATGAACTTTCAAAACTATCTCAGCTTTTCTTCTGTAGTACCTACAACAGAGTTCTTTTTTTTTTTTTTTAATAAAGATTTTATTTATTTGACACAAAAAGAGCTCAAGCAGGGGAGCAGCAGGCAGGCAGAGGGAGACAGAAAGAAGCAGGCTCCCCACAGCGCAAGAAGCCTGATGTGGGACTCAATCCCAGGACCCCTGGGTCATGACCTGAGCTGAAGGCAGCCACTTAACCACCTGAGTCACCCAGGCGTCCCTACAACAGAGTTCTTAAAGAGGGGTAACTTTTCCTTCCCTAGGGAACATTGGGCGATGTTTAGAGACCTTTTTGGTTGTAACAACTGGCAGGCAGGGGACTCTGGGTGTCCAGTGGGTAGAGGCAGGGGATGCTGCTGAACAGCCTAGAGTGAACAGAACAGGCTCATACCACAAGAACTTTCTGGCCCAGAATGTCAGTGGTGCTGATCCTGAGAAACCCTAGTCTGTAGTCTCTCTTCCAGACAACAGGCTGAGTGAGTATGTGGAAGGCTGAGTCTGACTGAATCATTCCCCTGGTTGACCTTCCAGTGGCTCTCCCGTTCTCTGAGTAAAAGCCTAATTCCATTCAATTACTCACAAGGTTCTCAAAGATACTGTGTGCCAACTCTGTCACTGGCCACATCTCTTTTCTTTCTTTTTTTAAAAAACATTTTATTTATTTATTTGACAGACAGCGATCACACGTAGGCAGAGAGGCAGGCAGAGAGAAAGGAAAGGAATCAGGTTCCCCGCTGAGCAGAGAGCCCAATGCAGGGCTCAATCCCAGGACCCTGGGATCATGACCTGATCAGAAGGCAGAGGCTTTAAACCACTGAGCCACCCAGGCGTCCCATCTCTTTTCTTTCTTGCATCCACTCTGGCCACCCCACTGACCCTCGGACATCCTCCTGGTTCTTTCTACTTTGGAATGACTGCTCCTTGTAGTGAATTGCATTCCTCACAGATATCCACAATGCCGATTTCCCCCAAGCTCCTTCAGGGTTTATGCGAGTGTCACCATCTTAGTCTCCCTTGCTCTGAATATCCTTGTAAGTGTTAAATCACCTTCCAGCATTCCTTATTTTGCTTACAAACTTTGTTATAATAACTTTTGTTATGTACTGTCTCTCCTCGCCTCTGCCCAATTTCGTTTGTTGAAGTCCTAATACCCAGTGCCTCAGATTGTGTAGAGACAGGGTCTTTAAGGAAGTAATTCAGTTAAAATGAAGTCATTAGGGGCGCCTGGGTGGCTCAGTGGGTTAAGCCGCTGCCTTCGGCTCAGGTCATGATCTCAGAGTCCTGGGATCGAGCCCCGCATCGGGCTCTCTGCTCAGCGGGGAGCCTGCTTCCTCCTCTCTCTCTGCCTGCCTCTCTGCCTGCTTGTGATCTCTCTGTCAAATAAATAAATAAAATGAAGTCATTAGGTGGGCCCTAATCCAACATGACTGGTGCCTTTATAAGAAGAGGAGGCTGGGACACAGAGAGGTACAGAAGAAAGACCATGTGAACACATGGGGAGAAGACAGCTGTCCATAGGCCACAGATCAAGGTCTTCCAAAGAAACCAATCCTGCTAGAGCTTTGACCTCAAACTTCTCACCTTCTCAAAGAATTGCTAGGGGAAGGATACAAAGTCAATGTACAGAAATCAGTGGCCTTCTTATACACTAACAATGAAAATACAGAAAGGGAAATTAGAGAATTGATTCCATTTACTATAGCACCAAGAACCATAAGATAGGGACGCCTGGGTGGCTCAGTTGGTTAAGCAGCTGCCTTCTGCTCAGGTCATGATCCCAGCGTCCTGGGATCGAGTCCCACATCGGGCTCCTTGTTCTGTGGGGAGCCTGCTTCTCCCTCTGCCTCTGCCTGCCACTCTGTCTGCCTGTGCTCGCTCTCTCTCTTTCTGACAAATAAATTAATAAAATCTTAAAAAAAAAACAAAAAACAAAAAACCATAAGATACCTGGGAATAAACCTAACCAAAGAGGTAAAGGATCTGTACTTGAGGAACTACAGAACACTCATGAAAGAAATTGAAGAAGACACAAAAAGATGGAAGACCATTCCATGCTCTTGGATTGGAAGAATAAACATTGTCAAAATGTCTATACAGCCTAGAGCAATCTATACTTTTAATGCCATTCCGATCAAAATTCCACTGGTATTTTTCAAAGAGCTGGAGCAAATAATCCAGAAATTTGTATGGAACCAGAAGAGACCCCGAATCGCTAAGGAAATGTTGAAAAACAAAAATAAAACTGGGGGCATCACGTTACCTGATTTCAAGCTTTACTACAAAGCTGTGATCACCAAGACAGCATGGTACTGGCATAAAAACAGACACATAGACCAGTGGAACAGAGTAGAGAGCCCAGATATGGACCTTCAACTCTATGGTCAAATAATCTTCGACAAAATAGTAAAAAATATACAGTGGAAAAAAGACAGTCTCTTCAATAAATGGTGCTGGGAAAACTGGACAGCTATATGTAGAAGAATGAAACTCGACCATTCTCTTACACCGTACACAAAGATAAGCTCAAAATGGTTAAAAGACCTCAACGTGAGACAGGAATCCATCAGAATCCTAGAGGAGAACATAGGCAGTAACCTCTTCGATATCAGCCACAGCAACTTCTTTCAAGCTATGACTCCAAAGGCAAAGGAAACAAGAGCCAAAATAAACTTTTGGGACTTCATCAAAATCAAAAGCTTCTGCACAGCAAAGGAAACAGTCAAGAAAACAAAGAGGCAACCCACGGAATGGGAGAAGATATTTGCAAATGACAGTACAGACAAAAGATTGATATCCAGAATCTATAAAGAACTCCTCAAACTCAATATACACAAAACAGACAATCATATCAAAAAATGGGCAGAAGATATGAACAGACACTTCTCCAATGAAGACATACAAATGGCTATCAGACACATGAAAAAATGTTCATCATCACTAGCCATCAGGGAGATTCAAATTAAAACCACATTGAGTTATCACCTTACACCAGTTAGAATGGCCAAAATTAGCAAGACAGGGAACAACATGTGTTGGCGGGGATGTGGAGAAAGGGGAACCCTCTTCCACTGTTGGTGGGAATGCAAGTTGGTGCAGCCACTTTGGAGAACAGTGTGGAGATTCCTCAAGAAATTAAAAATAGAGCTTCCCTATGACCCTGCAATTGCACTACTGGGTATTTACCCCAAAGATACAGATGTAGTGAAAAGAAGGGCCATCTGTACCCCAATGTTTATAGCAGCAATGGGCACGGTCGCCAAACTGTGGAAAGAACCAACATGCCCTTCAACGGACAAATGGATAAGGAAGATGTGGTCCATATACACTATGGAGTATTATGCCTCCATCAGAAAGGATGAATACCCAACTTTTGTAGCAACATGGACGGGACTGGAAGAGATGATGCTGAGTGAAATAAGTCAAGCAGAGAGAGTCAATTATCATATGGTTTCACTTATTTGTGGAGCATAACAAATAACATGGAGGACAAGGGGAGTTAGAGAGGAGAAGGGAGTTGGGGGAAATTGGAAGGGGAGGTGAACCATGAGAGACTATGGACTCTGAAAAACAATCTGAGGGGTTTGAAGGGGTGGGGGTGGGAGGTTGGGGGAACCTGGTGGTGGGTATTAGAGAGGGCACGGATTGCATGGAGCACTGGGTGTGGTGCAAAAACAAGGAATACTGTTACGCTGGAAAAAAAAAAAAAAAAAAAAGAATTGCTAGGTGGAAATAAAACTATTGTTTAAGCCACCCAGTCTGGGGTCCTTTGTTACAGCAGTCCTGGCAAACTGAAACAATTGTTACCTTCTGATATACAATATAATTCAATCTGGTGTTAGGTGTATTACCTAACTATTATATTGATACTCTTGACTGTAATCTTCCTGAAGGCAAGGATTTTTGTCCCTTTTGTTTGAGATACCTAATTCTGTTCTTTCCCAAAATCTAGCCTTTGCAAATGAGGAAGATATGACACAAGGAATTGAAATGGCTTGCCTGAGATTATAAATGGATGGCAGAAGCTGTGTAAACTCCAGAATTCTCATTCAGATTCTGGTTGGCTCCCTTTTGGCCCACGTAGTTGCTTTGGCATAGAGATAAAGAAACCGTAGAGCAGAGCTGTTGCAACAGAAAACCTCACATTCATCACCAACACACCTTATACACACAAGAGCAATGAGGATGGACTGCCAAAACCATCCAACTGTTTAAGAAATGCACTTAACTTGTTTATGAAGAATAAAATATATAGACCTGTTTGGATTACAGTACTTTCTAGTGAGTGATGAGCGATAGAAAAGGAGAGGAAAAATGAAAATCCTAAAGAAAAGCTACAGTGTAGAAAAGCAAAAGCAACGAGTGCAAGGTATTATGAATTGGAAGTAATATATGGGTTTCAGGGCTGTTTCTATGCTTACTATCATGGAAGACAAACCTTTGGCTAGGAATAAGAATATTCACTCCTTGTCCCTACCCAGGATAAAATTCCAGTGTAACACATCAGTCCCTTTCTCTGCCATCCTGCCCTTGAGCTTGCCAAACCAACCAGCTTTTGTACAATTAACAGAGAGGTTTCCAATACAAGGAGAGCTTTGTTCTCATGGAAGACTATCTCTGTGTTCTCCTCTCTCTCAGTGTTTGTTTATTTGTTTGTTTTTTACCAGAATCATCTGTTCAAATAAATAAGTAAGATAGGAAAATGGGGAAGTAGTGGGGAGGGGACACTCTTTCTGATTGAAATCTATTTTTAATCTCACGAAAAATATCTTAATTTTCACTTATATTCTATGTCCGTAGCTGAGGGCCATTAAAACTAATAAAACTAAATCATTTGTGACAGATCTTAGAAAACAGTTTCTGCAATCCACTGTGCTCTCAAATGCTCATTAGAAATAGTGGTTTTCTTTTCAGAAGAATGCTCACTGAATGCTTAAAACGTGTTGCCTCCAACTTTTGACAAGTAGAACTGGCAGTGGAGTGTTTGAAGCAAAGACTTGACATAAAAAAGATGTTGCACAGCTATACATCAAATATGACCGGGAACAGCGCATCAAAGCAGAGAGTGTTAGGATTCAAGGCGGTTGGAGGAGAAAGAGAATCAACACATTTGTGTTTGCTTTCGACATTTTCTGGCATAGAATAAACAAGGGATCTGCATTGAGTATAGGCAGAACATTTCAATCTCACGGAAGTTTAAATCCTATCTTCTCTTAGTGTCAAAGACCATTGGCTAAATGTCATGGATGTAAGCCCTGAAGATATTTTTATATTCACCTGTGAAATGGGAACAATGACAAAGAACAATAATACTATATATTCATCATCATGCTTACCTATGTTATCCATTTTTTTATGGGGGGTAGAAACGCGAATGTATGGTAAGAGACTTTAGAGATTTTAATTATTAAAGAGGCACTAATGTTTATTATTTATTATAACAATAGCTGCCATAATTGAGTACGTGGTACAGTACATTTCATATTTATAATTTCTATTTTCATAGCTAAAATTATCTCCATGTTACAGAATTGGGTACTGAGAGTCAGAGTAATTATTGTGTTAATATTAACTAATATTTTAATATTAGAAGATACAATATCATTATTACTACCAAAGAAGCATTACATGAGAAACACAGAAACAAAGGATGTGTTTAAAAGTTAATTAAAAGGCCTGTGTCAGTCAGGGCTCAATCAGGGAAGCAGAACAAATATTAAGGCTTTTATTTACAGGAATGTGACTTTCTGCAATTGAAGGAGCAGGGTAAACAGTGTCTCAAGGCAGCTGTCTTTGTGTTTGACACTGGAGCCTAAAGTCTGCAAGGCAGGCAGTTAGGAAGGAAAGATGTAAAATCAGGGAGAGTAAGGTCAATCTGGAAGCTGCCAACGTAGGCTGGAACCAACTCAAGCTGGAACCCAGAGGCAAGGGCTGGAATCTGTTGTCAGTTTGTTGATAAAGTCGGTGTTCTGCAGGAGAAACTGTACCCTTCCTCATGGTGCTGGACACTCGGTTGGCCCAGGAGTCAAAGAAGCTGGAAAAACATCCAGGATAAGGTAGAGCATTTCAGACCCGTTTCTGCCTATGCCAAGTGAGGAGAACACACAGGCAAGCAACAAGGTGTGCGAACTACAAAAGTGCTTGCCCCAGCCTTAAAGCATAGAAAACAAAATGGCTACTGCTTTCCTTCTGCCCCCTAAATCTTCAGTGGAAATATCTCTTATAGCCTACTCTCCCTGGAAATACACAAAGAAGTTAATTCTGGGAAGTAGTTCTGCCTAGCCATGTTGACGTATCACAGAGTTACCATAGTCCACTATTATCAGATTAACACATTTACAAAGTCATGTCACTGCCTAACCTTAGATAACTATGCTCTATGTTAACATTTGCCGGCCTTTTCCCCAAAAGAGGATAAAAAGGTCTTCTTTTCGTCTTTGGGTGATATTCATTATTCTAGCTGATTCACACTCTCCGTTTGAAATCCTGTAACTTACATAATTGGATACAACATGCCTCATGTTACGTGGAAGGAGAATGGGAGAGGGAGAGAAAAAAATATTACACATACACAAATTATACACACACACACACACAAACCATACACAGAGACATATACATACATATATATTCATAACTATTATAGTCCTCATCTTTACAGCTGGTTATGGGATTATATCTGGTGTTTTGTGTTTTTTTCAAGATTTATTTATTAGAGCATGGGGAAGGGCAGAGGACAAGGGAAAAAGAATCTCAAACAGACATTCTGTTGAGCACAGAGCCCCATGCGGGACTAGATCCCAGGATCCTGAGATCACGACCTAACCCATAAATCAAGAACAAGACACTTAATCAACTGAGCCACCCAGGCGACCCATACCTGAGCAGTGTTCAAAACTACCTTCTTCCTTTCTCCATTCTTTATTTTCTTTTCTGTTTGTTGTGGTGCCAAGTCTGTTTTTTCAGTTTGGACTTTCACTCTTGAAGTGTCTGGACCACTAATAGTCCTGTCTGGATTGAGTTGTTAAAGCTTCTGTTTGACTTTAGTCTTAGACATGGGAATACTAAGGGGTAACTTAGGGGTTCTCCTAGCGTGTTCCATCTTATTGCCATTGTATAAGAGCAACTCAGTTTCTCCCTGGTAGTCAGAACTGACTACCCCAGCCACTATAATTAACCCCTCTTTTGCTTGTTAATTTACTGGTGGGAGTAGCCTGAAGTGGCAAGGTGATAGTTTCAATTTTCAGGTTAGTAGGATCATTATTGGCAGAAATAATGATTTGGCATGAATCATACCTGCACATAGGTCATACCTTGTTTCTTGTTCTTCAGGCCCTGCTGAAACTTGAGAATATTTATAGATCTAGAAGCAAAGGTAGGTTGTGGGAGTAGTTCCTAAGTAGGATCAACAGTCCTTTGCAGACCATTACAGTTCCTTTAGACAAGGAGAAACTAATCTCTTATGGCCTGTGTGGAGAGATTGTTTTTACTGTCAAAGAAGACCACAGGGGATGCCTGGCTGGATTAGTCAGTGGAGCTTGCAACTCTTGATCTTGGGGTTGTGGTTTTAAGCCCCATGGTGGGTATAGAGTACTGAAAAATAATAAAATACTAAATTTAAAAAAAAAGACCACAAGATTTAGGGATCCCAAATTTCCAGCTTTATGGAGATATACCCATACACCCCATTGCAAATTTCAGAGTCCTAGTCCATCCCAATTAATGTCTAAACTTTAATAATAAAGACCTCTTAGAAATTAGGAGATAGTTTACTTTGTAACTTACCAC